>NC_068939.1:13967105-14267743 GCF_016801865.2 Culex pipiens pallens
TTCTCTCTTTCTCTCACCTTTATCCTTCCCTTTACACCGGCAGTATTCCCGTGAGATCACAACAACACTTCGTTGCACATGTTGTTCCCGAGTCTTCCCCGAGTAAATTCCCCCTAATTCAAAAAATATAAATGACAAAAGAGGGAAGAAACAAACGACGACGAAAGCACTTGTGTAATTGGCTTCACCACGACAGGTACCCTCGCCGTCCAGCCTTATTTTTTTTGTTCTTCCGTTTTTTTGTTTGCACATCTTCCCGGCAGCAAAACATAACCTACCCTTTTCTCATGTTTTTTTTTTGTCGAATAATTCCGGACCATAAGGAAAATCAGAAGGGGGAGGTCTAGCCCCGTGCCGGTCCGTTGACTTTAAATGAATGAAAATAAAGAATGGAGGGAAGAAAAACAAAATCGTTCTACCGTTTGCCGTAATTGTAATAATGGGTTCCTTAAGGTTCTTTAACTGATGGAATTAAGTTGGCTGGCAGCACTTCTATGCAACTTCTTCGAGCGAAACGAAGTTGGCGATGGACGTGGGGTTGCCTACCTCGTGGGGTATTAACTACTTCTTTGCCTACTTCGCCCCAACGTGGGGGAATTGATGGGGCTTCTTTGCCACTCTGGGGAATGCCTCATCGACCAAACTGAGTTATATTTTCGCCGGTTTCTGATTTGTTTCGTTGAAGTTGTAAAAAACAGTGTTGCCAATTTAGTTAAAAAAAAATCAATGAATTTGCTTCCAAAATTTTTAGAAATTTAAGTTTAGTAGCAAGATTCTAGAAATTTAAGTTTAGTAGCAAGAAACGGATAATGCAGTAATTCTGAACCAAATTCACAAACAATCTTTTACTTAAATCTGGCAACGCTGCTCGCTCACCTTTGACGGCACCCAGATCGGAAAATTATTCAACTTTTATCGTTTATCGTGCTCCCTAATGGCACCAAATTTGCCCGACTCGCTTGGAGCCGAATATTTTAAGACAAATCCAAAATGATCGAAAATCGACCGTGTCCCGTTCCCGATTGAAATGGACAGTGAATTTGCATAAGCTTTTATTTGTCGGGAAGAGTCAGAATACGGCCTCAAATTTAACGGATTGTAAATCTTGAGGACGCTCGGATTATGCAATAAATCTTGGCGGAGGTGTGCAGTATAAAGCTGTTGGCGCTACCTCCGGCCAGAAGCTTGGTTGACGGTTTTAAGGAGGAGAGACAAAAAGTCAAGTTTGGTTTGGCTACCAGATGGGAACTAATGAAAGGAGAAGTTTGGTACTGGGGAAGAGAATAAATGTATTTGGTGTTGCGGCGAGCCGGCCATTAAGTAATCATGGAATGTTTATGGCGATTGTCAGAATTTCACTTTGCGAAGAGTTATGGCAAACGTGATAACGGGGGAAGATATGAGCGTGGAATGCCGTAAAGTGAGTGGTTTTGATTAAAAATATTTGTGACTTTATTTTGAGCGAAGCTTCCAGTCAAGGTGTATTTTTTCGAGTACTTTGAGATAAAAATTCGGCAAGCCTGATGTTTGTTTAGGCTTTTCCCAACTTTTGTTTTTGGGGAAAATCGAATTATTTTGTCAAGAGGTTTTTTATCGATTTTGTAGGATATTTCTTCGGAAAAGTCACTGAAAATGAAAAGCAATTTGTAAATATTCTTCAACTATCTTATAAATATGCGAAATACTACAAATACTATGCCAATTTTTGAAAGTCACCAATTGTTTTCAAACCCAAATTCCACCATTTTTTATCGTTATTTTTTGTTAGCCCTAAAAATTAAGCTGTAAAGGAGCCATTACACTAGCGCAAACAAACTCGAACTTTTTCGCGTTTGACAGTTTGCCAAAATCGCAAACGTGTTTACGGCAAACTCGCAAACAAGGCAAAATCAGAGAGAAGGGAAAATGGCAAAATGTATGCAGGCTGACGTTTGTACAAACAAATGCAGGCAAACAAACAAAGCAGACAAACTGTCAAAAAGTGCGAGTTAGTTTGTTTGTTTGCCGTAGTGCAGCGGTTCTCAACCTGGGGTACATGTACCCCTAGGGGTACCACGAGCACTCTAAGGGGGTACCGGGAGACAAACCCAGTAATGGTGGACATTTAAACATAATATTTGAGAGAGAAAAAAATAACAAACTGATTTGAAGCAAAAATAATACTATATTTAAAGTGAATTACGGGCGAATTGTTTTTGACCAATCAGAAAATGTTTGAAACATATTGAATGATAAAAAAAATAATTTGCACTTGTTAAGAAATTTTAAGAAATTGAAATAAAGTGTACGGTTTTAGAATATTTTTTTCTACAAATATTCGTTTCAAATTTGTAAATTGTGCCTGCTGCCACTGGGTGACTCACCACACATAACCTTCGGACGTCTAGAAATGAGCAGAAACTTGCAACAGAGACCACAAAAGACCCGGGGGTCGTTAAAGTGGATTGCTTTGCTTTTTTTGCCAGCTGCCATTTATATAAAACATACAAAATGTTGAAAAAAAAAATATGTTTCATAGTTTGAATATTGTAAATTCGACCTTTCTTTGCTCAAATATTACACAGCAAAAAATCCGATGGTAAAATCGCATGCAAAAGCATGCACATCACCTTTGTCAAAATAAACAAATAAACACACTGCATGTACAATATTTGCAAACACAAAAAATTAGTTGCAACCGCCGAGATTCAAACCCAACACCAATAGTAAGGACTGGCGCCTTAGCCCACTTGGCCATCAGACCGATGAAAAGCTAAAGGATAAACGCATATATATGCTTGACAATTCGGTCAAGTAGGTTTCCCATACTGATGGGCTACATATTTCAGGGTGTAAAATTACATAAAATTGCATAAAATAATGCAACATTTATTTTACCGCCCTGATACATGCAGCTGGATTTCTACTTTTTTAGCTCTATAGTTTTGCATAAAATTAAAACTAGGATTTTTTTTGTGATTGTTATATCTTGGAAATTATGGATCTCATTTCAAATGGTACGAAAACAACAACACAGTGAATATAGTTCTAAATTTAAAGATCAAGGCTTTTCCTTCAAATTGTCACACAAAATACACTCTTCTTATATTTTTTCGTGACCTGTACTCAGCAACAAAAGAATGGATAAAAAAATGTTCAAAAAAAAGCAGTAAAGAATTTTCTCAACCATTCGATTTTTAGAGATGAAATATAATATAATAATAATTAAAAAAAAGTACTATTAAATTAAATAGCATTTTTTAATCTGAAATCAAAACAGATTTTGATAATCTTTTAAATGTACAGTGAGTCAAATATTTGTCCGTACCCTCCCCGTACGGAAACTTTTTGTGATGTAAAAGTACATAAAATTCGACTAAAGTACCAAGTTTTATACTTCAATCGACGCGGCAGAATGTCCTCTTCAAGATCCTGTCAATGGATTTGAAAAAAAAACTTATTCTGGAAAACTACAAAAATAGTTAACTAAAAATGTTTTAAAAAGAGGTCAAATTATTGTCCGTACTAGTAAAAGTGCAATATCTGATCGATTTAATTGAATTCTTTTATGAAATGTTGTTTCTGTGTCAAATACAAGTACCTCTATCCAGTTTTTGACAACTATGAACTTCTGATATCTTTGTTTAGTAAGTTTATATTAAAAATTGGTTAAAATGTAGTTTTTAAGTTAAACTTATCAAACAATAGTTTATAAACAACTATTTTTATAAAATGTTGATTTCATCTTTTTTACTGACATTTTTCGACCAAAAATACTGTTTCGGAACAAATACGTTAAACAATCCGGATTGTACCGGAACCGGTTTAACCCCCAGAGGAAAATTTTATGGTGGTCAGATAAAGGACAAAAAAACACCTCTTGCAATTTGAAGCATCCAAATTCGTCCACTACAGCCCGATTACGAATCCCTAGTCTGAAATTTGAAATTTTCACTTTTCGTGCTTAGAATTTGCTTAGAATTTCTATACCGTCCTGGGTCAAAATGTTTTGCTTAGGAAATTAAAAGAAAAAAAGATACAATAGCATTGATTTTTTTATAATGACTTGAAAAATGAACTATTGAATTAAATTGCATTTTAAATCTGAATTTTTAAACAGATTTTAAAAATCTTTTAAATGTATAATTTGGGCAGTTTCAAAAATATCTCTTTTACTCATGTATTTATGGTTTGGATTTTTGGTGCCACTGCTTTGGTGGCTTTTCCTGCCTAAAAAAAGTAAATAAATTCAATTCAAAAACAATTCGTCCGTCATCAAAAATTTAAATTTTAACTCCCGAATAAAAAAATCATGTATTTATGTTTTGTATTATGTGCCGGGACCGTGGTGTAGGGGTAAGCGTGATTGCCTCTCACCCAGTCGGCCTGGGTTCGATCCCAGAAGGTCCCGGTGGCAAATTTTGAGGCGAGATTTGTCTGATCACGCCTTCCGTCGGACGGGAAGTAAATGTTGGCCCCGGACTAACCTAAAAAAAAGGTTAGGTCGTTAGCTCAGTCCAGGTGCAGGAGTCGTCTCCCTGGGTCCTGTCCTGGTGGAGTCGCTGGTGGGCAGTTGGACTCACAATCCAAAGGTCTTCAGTTCGAATCCCGGGGTGGATGGAAACTAAGGTGTAAAAAGAGGTTTGCAATTGCCTCAACAATCAAGCCTTCGGACACCTAGTTTCGAGTAGGAATCTCGTAATCGAGAACGCCAAGGCAATGCTGTAGAGCGAATAATTTGATTTGATTTTTGATTATGTGTATACAAAAAGAAGTAGGTTTTTCGAGCCACTGCTTTGGTGGCTTTTCCTGCCTTAAAAAAAGTGAATAAATTCAATTCAATTTAATTCAAAAACAATTCGTCCGTCATCATACATTTTAACTCCCGAATTAAAAATTAAAAAAGTATATGTATATGTGAAATGTCAATGAAAATTTAATTTTCAAAATTGGAATGTAAAAAAACTCATGCAAATGAAAAATTTCATGTATGAACACGAGGGGTACCTGCAGCTCAAGTAACAGAAAAGGGGTACCTAGCCAAGAAAAGGTTGAGAACAGCTGCCGTAGTGTAAAACCTCCTTAAAACTATCATTAGCTTTTCTGTGCAAAAAATAACTTGAAGATGCATCAATATTTAGCCCGAATACAAATTTGATCATTTGAAATGGTGACTTTTAAGCATTTCAGTGAAATAAATCGAAATAACTCGAGAGATTTCCAAAACATATTTTTAAAATCTCTACCCGATCACACAATGGCACCAACATTTTAAATTATTCACAAAAAATTCACTTTCAAATATTGAAAATCGAAACAATAGTTTTCGAGATATCATTAATTGAAAATTATAAGCTTATTAGCTGACACTTATTCAAAGTTTCAAAATAAAAATTGATGGAAATATATCAACTTCTCAAAAAAAAATTTTTTTGGGTTGCTTTCCTTAATAAACTATTAAAGAGCAATTCCAGCTCAAATCAGGATTTTTTCTGGTACTTTTGTACCCAACCCTCTCCGATTTCAATGAAACTTTGTAGACATGTTATCCTAGGCCTATATAAGTCATTTTTGTGTATATGGAGCCAATAGTACTCGAGAATAACATTAAATATTTTAGTATTTTGCAATTTAAAAATTACTGTATCTCGAAACCGTTGCATCGTATCAAAAAGTGGTCAAACACAAACTTGTAGAAAATTGGACGGGCTTTCTGATAAAAATACACTGAAACAAAAATACACGCCACTTTTATGTCATTTTTCAATTTTTAAGTTTTAAAGTTAAATTTGAAGGTGATGACACTATTTTTTTTTCGCTCAAAATTTTTGAGGAAATACCCTAAGATGTTACCAAAAGACTGACGAAAAATGCAGGGTGGTATGTCTCTCCTAAAAAAATACAAAAATCATTTACTAAAACTGTTTTTTTGAAAAGTGGTCTAAACGTCAAAATTTTTAAAAACCGGTAGTGGGAATCGATTCCCCAGATAATTTTACATAAAAGTCTCCATATTGACCATTGTCCTATGTGCAATCCTTGGGAAGATACAGCGGTTTTAAAAATAAAAATGTTGAAAAAACGGGATTTTTGGTGGTTTTTGGCATTTTCTATATGACAGATTTGGTTTTTCAGTCTCGTAAATATTTTTACCGGAAAGCTCGTCCAATTTCCCATAAGTTTGCCTTTGACAGCTTTTTGATTTATATCGTTTTTATATTTACGTTATCAAATTTACTATCCTGGTTTCTACCACACTGAAAAAAATATTCTATTTTCAGTTATAAGCAATGTAATTAAGCTTATATCTGTAAGCCCTTACATCCAATTGAAATGCTGTCGAATGCAAACTTATGGGAAATTGGATGAGCTTTCCGTTAAAAATATTTACGAGACTGAAAAACCAAGTCTGTCATATAGAAATTGTCAAAAACCACCAAAAATCCCGTTTTTTCAACATTTTTATTTTTAAAACCGCTGTATCTTCCCAAGGATTGGACATAGGACAATGGTCAATACGGAGACTTTTATGTAAAATTGTATGGAGAATCAATTCCCACTACCGGTTTTTAAAAATTTTGACGTTTAGACCACTTTTCAAAAAAAAAAAACAGTTTTAGTAAATGATTTTTGTATTTTTTTAGGAGAGACATACCATCCTGCATTTTTCGTCAGTCTTTTAGTAACATTTTAGGCTATTTCCTCAAAAATTTTGAACGAAAAAAAATCGTGACATCACCTTCAAATTTAAGTTTTAGACTTAAAAATCAAAAAATCTCATAGATGTGGCGTGTATTTTTGTTTCAGTGTATTTTTATCAGAAAGCCCGTCCAATTTCCTACAAGTTTGTCTTTGACCACTTTTTGATACGACGCAACGGCTTCGAGATACAGTAATTTTTAAATTGCAAAATACTAAAATATTTAAATACCTTACGCCCTTCTCAAATGTTATTCTCGAGTACTATTTGCTCCATATGCACAAAAATGGCTTATATAGGCCTAGGATAACATGTCTACAAAGTTTCATTGAAATCGGAGAGGGTCGGGTACAAAAGTATCAGAAAAATTCCTGATTTGAGCTGGAATTGCTCTAAAAAAACAAACAAAATTCAATACGGTGCATTTTATCAGAATTTCGGTTAAGTATTTTTGGATTACAAATTTTATTTAGCTTTATATTTTATTCTAAAAGTCATGATCCTTAAACCAGATTTTGCACCATCATGCACTTTGGCTCAAAAAACAGATTCTCAAAAAAGTGTCCACGTTTATGGATGGTTTATGGATGGTCCCTTCTCTTGCCGTAAGGAATGTATGGACAAGTTTTCATCTAAAACAAAAAATATGAATTTAAAAATCGAGAAATAATTTGCGAATGCCTAGACCTTATTACTTTATTATCAAATAGGCTAATAAGCATTGAGAAAATTTTGATTTTTTACATTTGGAAAAACTGGTCTAAAACGTGATTTCGAGCGGATTTTAAAGACAAAACTTCGGGTTGGTACGAAATTTCAAAGTAAAATTACTTCTGACAAAAACGTTGTTAAATCCACTTTAAAATGTTTATTTAGCAATTCCATACGAGTATATAGACATTCACAAATTTTGCGAAATTAAATTTTGATAAGTTGTGTACCTCTTTAAATGTTTAATAAACTGATAACTTAGTTTTAGTAATAGGGTAATTCTCCGCCAACTCACACAGCAGTTGCCCCGACCCCTCTTCGATTTGCGTGAAACTTTGTCCTAAGGGGTAACTTTTGTCCCTGATCACGAATCCGAGGTCCGTTTTTTAATATCTCGTGACGGAGGAGCGGAACGACCCCTTCCATTCTTGAACATGCGAAAAAGAGGTGTTTTTCAATAATTTGCAGCCTGAAACGGTGATGAGATAGAATTTTGGTGTCAAAGCGACTTTTAAGTAAAATTAGACGCCCGATTTGATGGCGTACTCAAAATTCCGAACAAACGTAGTTTTCATCGAAAAAAACACTAAAAGAGTATTGAAAATTCCGTAAGTCAACTGTAAAAAATTTTGAAACATGTAATTTTATGGGATATTTAATGCACTTTTCGAATCTTCATTGACCCAGAAGGGTAATTTTTTCATTTAGAACAAAATTTTTCATTTTAAAATTTTGTGTTTTTTCTAACTTTGCAGGGTTATTTTTTTGAGTGTAAGAGTTTTGATAAATAAAATTTTTATAAATACTTGCGTAGAGATTCAGAATTTTCCTAGTCCAATGTAAACGTACCTGTTGAAGAAATCAAGAGAGAAAAGAAAATTAGATAACAATCTTAATTAAGTTAACTTACATATGTTTTTTTTGTTCTACTAGGGGAATTGGGGGTAAAACGGTCAAATTGGCAAACATTGTTGTTTTAAAATTTGGCCATTCTAGTGCGTTTGAAAGGTCAAATTTGATGTAACAATGCCTAATTTACTGTCAAAATTAATTACATCGCATCAAAGTAGCGATATTTACGAAAAAATAATTATTTTCTAATTAAACCAAATGACGAAATAATCATTTAACCCCAATGCACCCCCAAATCTTTTTTTGCGGTGTTCATTCACTCGCGCCAACTCGCGATCTCCGGGCGGTGAACTTTTCGCCCAATTTTGTCGCCGGAACTTTTCAATGAGAAGAGTAATAACTCTGGGGTATAAAATAAAAACTTTAATCAGCATATCGAAACTCAACCTTATCCAAATGGACCAGATAAAACTCGATAATTCTGTGAACAATGCGCCCCAAAATTAGCGTTACAACAAGATCCAAACAAAACACCGCGTCGTCGGCACAAAAACAAAACGGAAAAACCAAAACAAAAATTAACCGACGCGATTGTGCCGAAATTACCTTTCGAGCTCCAATTCTGGAGCCACCGGAAAACGTTCAAACCAGAAAACGTGAAGAAATAAAAATAAAAATATAAAAGAACTTGCTGCGCCACCAAAAGTGGCTCTGCTAATGAGCATCACAAACATAACTGTTGGGCGCTGATGCGCTCTTTAACCAAATTTCTTCAGCTGACCGGCTTCGAATGAAACGGCAATCGACAGGGCCGTTGAGAAAAGAAGAAGACAACAGTTGTAAAACCCCCGGAAAACCATTCATTTGACCCTTTGGGGAATCCGCTTCCATATAGCAGAATGATTTGTTTTTGTTTTGCTTCTGATTTTTATTGAGATTTAACTCTCTTCCTGCCTTTAAATATTTTTTTTTAGTTTTAGGTTACTTTGTTTTCATGTTAAAAGATTTTTGTAAGCTTTTAACAATTATTCAGGTGTTTATTTTTTCTCAAAACAATTGACAGAAAAAGGTTGAAGCCTCTATTGTTGAAGATCGCACACACGTCGGTCAGCGTGGCCTTCCAAAAGTAAGACCCGCAAAGTCGTCACAACGTTTTGAATAATTTAGTCAGTCGTAAAACAAAGCGACTACAAAATATCATAACCATAAAATGCTCACTCTTGGGAGGACACATGAGACACATGATTTTTCGACTTGGGGGAAAAGCAAGTGTGATGAGATTCAAAAATTCATAATCCACACTCTAATAAACCCAAATTGTTTGCGTTAACCAAAAGATTGAACGGGGGAAATTAAAAGGGGAAACTTTCAGGAGGTGGGCGAAAAATGGGTAGATTTACACCAAACATGGGGATAATTTATCAACGGCCTTTTAAAATCCACAACCGTCACGCGGAGAGTACAATGTTATGTTTGTGAATTTTAAATTAAAGAGCAAAAGGGAGAGAGAGAGAAGGTAGGGATAAACATGTGTGTACACGAACATTAAACAGATCTGCTCAATCCGTTCGGTAAACGCGACTAAGGTCGGGGAAGGGAATGGAGAGAGAGAGAGAGAGCGTTTGATTCGTTCGTTCGCTGCATCCTCTCATCCTTTGCACCAACACAGGCTAACGAACCTTGTGGCAGTTACAAACATCCGCGTGGTGTGTGCACTCCGTTAATATGTCAGGTTGATTGTCAGGTGGGGTAATTTGTCAGTGCCCGTCTTTAGTAGGTTAAATTGAAATAAAAAATAGTGAAATAACTTGCCTTCTCTTGCTGCAAAATCTGTTATATAAGAAAACATTTTTTGCAGCAAATCCACTATGACAGATTCTGATTTATTATTTTGCTGTGGGTGTATTTTTTATATTCATAGTTTCTCAATTGAACTAATTGCTTAAAAACTGCTGTAATAATTTTCAGTAGTCTTTTCTTGCAGTTAAACTATGCAGATGAGTATTATGTCACACTTACTTATACCAAAATTTATAATTTTTGTAATATGAAACGCCTTAACATAACTTTATTTACATGCTAAACTTATTTAACATTCTTGTTTTTTTACTGTCCAATTCAAATAAGACCATTGTATTATTTTTATTTTTTTATCTATTCCTCAGGATGCACCTACAAACAAATTAAAAAAAAATATTTAGAAATATTTTAAACTTATTCAAAATTTTATCAAATGCTCTTATTCTTTAAACCCTTTAATGTCTGAATTTTAAAAAATAAATTATTTAATGGTGGAAAAATGATTCTTACGACCATCCGAAAATTTTAGGCTTGCTTTGAAAATTTTCATTTTTCTAAAAAAAAGTTATATTATATCAGAAAATGATGAATTTTCACTAGATTCTCATTTATACACATTTTTTGGTAAAATTACTCAAAAAGAGGTAATATTCAGCTGGCCAAATTTTCAACCTTCTAAATTTCTACTTTTTCTTTGTATATGACCCATCAGGCCTGAAAGTTACTTTACTTTTTTTTTTACTTTTCAATAGCATCATTTTTTAACAACCACCTATTGGTTACAATAATAATGTTTAATTGATAAAAGATTAAGAAATTATAAGAAGTTTTGCTCAATTTTTGCAGTCCAAAACATTCATCCTGCGCTATGAATTTCGAGATATTATTGGCTTATTATTTAAATCATTATTTTAGTTTGTTTTATACTTTTCGAGAAATTTTATTTAAAGAAATTGCCATCTATATAAATTTTAACAAGCCTTGATATATTTCAGTATTGTTTTTGAAAACCATACAGAAAATAATTTACCACACAATTTTAAGAAATGCTTTGAAAAATATCTAGATAAATTTCCAAACACCTATTATTACCTGAATCATTTTGATAAAATTTAAATATATTGAAAAAATATGTAAATTAAATAAAATTACCAAATTCAACATAACAATACAAAATTGTGCGAATATGCATTATATAGTTGATTTGCAATCATAAGTTTTTGAAAAATGTGATATTAGAAAGGCGAAAAATTCCCTTTTTCGGCACTTTACATCAATAAAAAAATTTAAAAGATTTTATAATAACTCAAAAATGTTAAAAATGATTGATGATGCATTTTGAATTTTCTACATTTGCACCTGATTGCACTTAAATTTCTGTCAAATTTTTAGTTTTTCATAAACCTAAATCATTATTATTTTTTGAATAGATGGTCTTGCCCATTTAAGTTTCAAAAAATAACTGAAAGTATAAGGTCCTTAACTATTGTATATCATATGTTTATAGAACCGTTAAAAAAAACTTTAGATTATTATTATTCAAACATTGTTTTGAGATTTTTATCTCCTAATGCACAAATTATTATCTGTTTTTTCCTCGTGTTTATTTTTTTTAATTTGCGTTTATCTTGGCTTCGTTAATGTTTGTTACTGATAGTATGTATAAGACAAGTTTCTCAACCTTCTATCATTACTTATTCCTTTCTTTTTTTAATATTTTATATTAGATATGATTTTAATCAAATTTCAAGATATCTCAGCAAAAGGCATTACACAACTTTGAAGTATTTGTTTGTAAAATATTTGTAATTTTGCCTTTATCTGTTTAAAAAACATTTTTTTTATGAAAAATACCTTTTTTCTGAGATCACTGAAAATGAATGAAAGGAGTCGTACCCACCGTCACAAGATATCGAAAAATGGACCTCGAATTTCCAACCCAGAGACAAAAATTACCCCACTTTTGCAAGGTTTCACGAAAATCGAGGAGGATATTAATTGGAATGGACATTGTTTTTTTATTATTATAATTAAATCCTATTTTTTGTTAAATTAGGGCTTAAAAGAAATGTCTGAGGAAGCGTTACAGTACATGTTATAAGCATAGGAAAAGCGTGACAAAGAAAGAAAGAGGGAGGTAAATTTTGGCTGAGTTTTGACGTACTTTATGGATGAAGCCTTAGGCAATTGTTGAATGTTTTGGTAAGGATAATCAAGAGTTTAGAATTATAAGACATTTTCTTACATAAATTTAGCTTGAAGTTAACATTTTATTAGAGCGTCCAATTTCCCGTCCCGGGAAAAAAATTCCCGGGAATTCCCGGGATTTCCCGAAAAAAAATATTTCCCGTTTCCCGGGAAATTTGTAAATTTCCCGGGAATTCCCGAAATACAAGCAGAAGTATACATTTTCCTACCTTTTTGGCACAAATGATTTGAAATTATTTGATTTTATTTATTTCAATACACTGTTCATATTGAACTAATCAGATTGTCTGTAAAATGAAATTGTCAAGTTTTAATTCAGACAATTTTTATTTCTGAAGCATTCACCACTAGGAATATTGTTTGCTTATATGTTGGACAACAAAAATTACGCTGTTACGGAATAAATATAAACTATTTTATTTTTACAACCTTTTAAACGTTTTTTTTGTAATATCATTTGAAAATAAGATATTTACATCTTCCGGCCAAGATCAACATTGAGATTTGAGGATGAAAATTGAACTGATTAACTTTTAAATATAAAAAAATCGTTTAATTTCAACCACTTTTAAATGCTCAAAATTATTCTATTTCAATTTATCAGGCTGAATACCATATATAATACCATATATAACTAAAATCCTATTATAAAACCATGAAAACCCATTAAAAAACAACTTCGTATCATATGAAATTTACCCAAAGAATGCAACTATATTTAAAAAAAAACTCCCTCCAAATATTTGAAAGCTATGAGTTGTGATTTCATGAAAAAGTGTTTCAAGTTAAGAAGCGCTAGAAATAAGATTTTTAAGGTAAATTCAATGATTACTTATCTATTCACAAGTTGAAAATACTTGTTCTGAGATAAATTATTTGTCATGACAAACAAAATTTCTGCATGATTTTTTTTTCATTTTAACTTGACAAATTTAAAAAACAATTTTATGGTTGTGGAGCATAGATTTTCATTTCAACAAAAATACTAACTTTTTTTTTTCTTTTATTAGGGACGATTTGAAAGCCGGCATTCAAATTAGAAAGTTTATATATTTTCTCAAAGTTGCATGATTTTTGACAAGCAGTCAAGCCATTCATTGATCCTCACACTCATTTTGACCATTAAAGTTGCTGTTCTATACAATTTTGTTGCAAAAGATTTATCAGAAACAGGATCAGAATAATTTTCGTTAAATTTCAAATTTCCCGGGAATTCCCGGGATTTCCCGGGAAATTTGTTGAAAATTTCCCGTTTCCCGGGAATTTTGTAACCCCGGGAAATTGGACGCTCTACATTTTATAATTGTGTACTTTTTTAGATATTCAATTATTTGTTTATGATTTTAAAGTATAGTTGTCAAATCCTCCATTTCAAAGTTTTGAAGAAATGGGAAAATCATTTTTTAAGTAAAAAAAAAGAGTAATATAATTTTATGATCAAATAACGATTTAACAAAGTGACAAACCACCCTGCAAACGAATCACATGTGTTCCCCACACACACGTTCCTCAACGTTCGAAAATGCCAAAGAACCGTATCACGACCGGCTCCAGTAACCGCCAGCAAAATCATCAAAAGAAACCTCCTCGATAAACAACAACAAAAACAACAACACCAAATACACATCGAAACATTGGGGTGGGAGCACCGCACTGGTGGCCTCAACTCCCAAACATCCAAACCCTATTGCCGAGACGTGTTGATGACTCCTTGCTCCATACTGTAACGTAAGACATAGGAAGCATAACACCGCGGCGCGCACACAAACACACAGAGACATCGAATCGTGCCGTGAATCGAAATGAGCGAATTTAATGATGCACAAATACAGACGGAAAATCTCCCGAGAAAAGGAAAGAAAATACCAAAAGTGAGAAAAAAATGCGCGCAGAATCGAAAAAAGAAAGGGAGAAGAAAATTGTGAAATAGCCGGTGGAAAAAAAAATCGAATGACGATGATGATGATGATGATTTTATTTTGTTGGTGTTGGTGGACTTATGTTGTGATATCACACGCTGATGGAAGAGCCGGTGAGGAAAAAGGGAAGAAACACGTCTATCGTATCTCTCCGGGAATATTTTTTTTGTGTTCGGTTCTTTGTTCTTCAATAGACATCCAACCGATTCAGCTGCCGCTGCCGGGAGCCGGTTGTTGTCTGGCCGGTTGGCGCACTCTTTGGCATTTCACGTGGACAGAATCAGCTGAGAGTGTTTGAACTAAAATTTATTTGAAAAAATCAAAATGTTTGTATTAATTCAAGGAAAAAAAACAGAGTTGGTTAAAAATCCTTTGGTAACAAATAATAGCTATTTCCATTTAAACATTTAAACATTATAACTAAGAAAGTTATTAAATACATATGAATTTTATCAAAAATTCAAATCCAAGCGGGACGTCCAAAAACATCCACACCACCCTGTTTGGCACCGGTTACCACCGACAACGTGCTCCTTTTATGCTGCTGCTGCTTGCAATAATCTAAAGAAAAGCATAACAGCCAGCGCCACCCACCACCACCACCACCACCACCTTCTGCACACTAACACGCTGTCGCGCTCTCTTTCTCTCTCTTTACACCCCCAAGTTGTAAACCCGAGCCAAAACCGTTCACTTCACAAGAATGTTTTTCGCCTTCTCCTTCATTGCACCACGTTCCTCTCCTATTGGAAGCGGGCAACTTCTCGTGTTTCTTTTTTCTTTTTTATTATTTGTGTGTTATCTTCCTTTGAACTAAGCAGGCAGGTTTGTCAGACTCCCGTCGGTGCTTTTCAGGGTATGTGGGCCTGGATTTGACCTATCAAATGTCAAATGTAATTGATATTTATAAATGTTTAATGCTTTTTTGTTTGACAAAACCGTTTTCAAAGTTCTTCAGTATTTTAAAAAAAATAGGTTAATGCAAATTCAAATCCAAATTTTGTCTCCCCTTTCTTCAAAATTTCCCCAGAAAAATTAGGGACACACAAAATATTTTTGAAAAAAATCATTTTTCGTAGCAATAACATCTATAATCAATTCTAGCGGTTTTTTAAAGAACCCATAAACATATGAAATATTATAGCTTACAGGTCCTCTTAAAAAACTCTAGAATTCTAACTCATATCGCAACCTCAGACAGAGCCAAGAGACAACAAATCGTCGCACGGCGTGGCTGTAACAAAATATTATAAAATGACATACCCCTATCGGAGATTTATACATAGAAAGTTGTGTTTTACCGGCCTGAATCACAATCGATAAATTTAAAAATATTTTATCGGTGAAAATTGCGTTTTTCAAAATTTTAAGGGTTTTAATTTTTGGTACAGATTTTTAATTGATCTGGCCTTATAGGTGGATCGATCTTAAAAAAATATTTTTATTGCAAATTTGTAGAGAAATATCTCACCTTTACAATGCTGCTTAGGGTTAGTAAATCCGTTTAAACAAGGGAATGATGGAACGAGAGGAATCACAATTCCGCATACATAATTTCAAGATTGTTCAGGTGTAAACCGAAAACGTGAACAAAAATTAAAGTGGAGGAATAAGGCTATTAACTGCTTATTTAATTGTTGGTGTACAGGACGCCGCACTGTTCAATCATTTTCTGGCAAACATTTAATTTTGCAGCCCAAAATCAGCTATTTAAATGGAGAAATAAAATTCTTTTTCAAATTTTCTTTTTTTGATTTGTGTGCAGACCAAGATTGTTAAATTTTTGCTCTTTGGTCTGACAGTCTTGGTCTGACAGCTTTGTCATGGATTTTGGTCTGGTCTAGGCGAGGGATAGGGCACAGCACCTTCCTGACAACCATATTTTGGATGATTTTTTAGTGGCGAATATGGTTCAAGGTCAAACGAAGTTCACATAAAAGACGGAAGTCTTTAAAGTGAAATATCTTTCGACGACCAAAACGGATTTACAAACCCTTCAAAAAATCAAATTATTCGCTCTACAGCATTACCTTGGCGTTGTGAGATTCCTACTCGAAACTAGGTGTCCGAAGGCTTGATTGTTGAGGCAATTGCAAACCTCTTTTAACACCTAAGCTTCCATCCACCCTGGGAATCGAACTGATGACCTTTAGATTGTGAATCCAACTGCCTACCAGCGACTCCACCGAGGCAGGACCCAGGGAGACGACTCCTACACCTAGACTGAGCTAACGACCTAACCCTCTAGGTTAGACCGGGGCCAACATTTACTTCCCCATCCGACGGAAGGCGTGGTCAGACAAATCTCATCTCGAAAAATGCCACCGGGATCGTCTGGGATCAAACCCAAGCCGACTGGGTGAGAGGTAACCACGCTTACCCCTACACCACGGTCCCTTATCAGCGTTATAAAGATGAGACATTTCTCTGCAAATTTGTAATAAAAAGTTATTTTTCAAAGATCGATCCACATATAAGGCTAGATCAATTAAAAATATGTACCAAAAATCAAAAACGCAATTTTCATCGATAGAATATTTTCAAATTTATAGATTCTGATTCAGCCTGGTAAAACACAACATTCTAATTATACTACTTATACTCTCCGATGGGGTATCTCGGTTTACAATATTTTGTTCCAGTCTCACCGTGCGTCGCCGTCATGCTAACTTGTCGTACTTGCATTTTGGGCCAAATTGAGTTAAGAACGCCATTTTGTGAAGCTCACAGTGCCTCACCCTTTGACCTTCACAGATCCCCTGTTAAATAAGTTTTGAAATTTTAACGAAACAGTATTCATTGATTTTTATTATCTACTTGAATATTTGTTTTTGGTTTTAGAGCAATTCTCTTTAAGTTTGGTAAAATATAATTTTTATGATGATATTTGATTTTTTTATTGGGCTAGAAGTTTGCTTACAAGTTTGTCAAAATAACCGAATTGTTATAGATTACCGAATTTGGACGTTATGAAAAGTATGATTTTCTTTCAGCGGCTGTATTTCGGCAAATATTGGTCCAATTATCAATGTTTTTGATAAAAGTGGGTATTTTTTAAAGAATGTACCAGTTTTTCGTGGTGAAACATCAGTAACGAACCTTAAAACTTTGTCCGAAACACTAAATCAATAAGAAAATTTCTTTTAATGGAAATAGACTTTTGTAGCATTTTTTATGAACTATTTATAAAAAAAACATGTATCGACAAATTAATATTTAGAAATTGCTTTATTGGGCAGATGTCAAACGTATATACAAATTTTGATATTAATCTAAATAAACGAACAGTCACCACGTATCGAAACCTCAGAGGTTTGCTTTGTAGTTGATGTTCTACCTAATTAACGTTAATTTTGTAACTGAATTGTTTTATCGCTCGGAAGCGATCGATTTTTAACGATTTTTTTGAATACCTGTGATCACATAAATTGTTAAATTGTTATTGCCAAATTTCATGAAGATTTACACTGTTTTTTTTTTTTGTTTTTTAAGCATTCTAGTTTTATTTAAATAAATACTGACATTAAAATTATAACAAATATGCAAAATGGGTACCAAATTTTGAAAAGATTGCTACAGCATAAGAATTCTTTGACTCAAATTGTAAAATTTTCAAATTTTTGGTTTATAATAATACTTAATTTTTGTCATTGGCAATATAGATTTCCTGTGACGTGAAATGTTATATCAAATCTTTAGAGTTATTTGTATTAATAACTTAAATGCTCACATAATACCTTATATTTTTCGCCCTCTTAGATACAATTTAACAATTAAAAAAACATTTTCCTGTGTGGGTCTCGTGGCGCAGGGGTAGCGGCTTCGGCTGCCGATCCCGATGATGCTATGAGACGCGGGTTCGATTCCCGCCTTATCCACTGAGCTTCTATCGGATGGTGACGTAAAACGTCGGTCCCGGTTTCTCCTGTCTCGTCAGAGGCGCTGGAGCAGAAATCCCACGTTAGAGGAAGGCCATGCCCCGGGGGGCGTAGTGCCAATAGTTTCGTTTTTTTTCTGTGATTATTATAATATTACCTCGATTGACCCAGTTTAAAATATTATTCTTTTTTTGCAGTAAAAAAATTGCATGAAAACATATCAGCGCTGCTAATTATTTTTTTAACTTAAGATTGCAAATCAACTGTACATATGTTGATGCATTTCACAAAACTTTTTTCATTGAAATGTTAAAACCATGACTTATAATATCATTTTCCTTTTTTTGATCCCTCACCTTTGACTCGAGTCAAGGAACATTAACTTTGAAAAATATAATTAAAATAATATTAAAATAACAATAAAATTAAAATGAATAAAAATTTCTCGTCCTGGTGTACTATATTATTTGATAATTAATGATTTTCAAAACAATTTAAATATTTTACACTCAAAGTTCTAATACCGTATATGGAAATTTACATCATTTGATATCAATATTTTAAATATTGGATTTAACTGTTTGTTCAGAAAATTCATTATTTTATTGAAATAAAAAAAAAATTTTTTTCCCTAAAACAAGCTTTAATAAAATGCCTCGTATGGTCTTCATCAGTTTGCCATGTAGCTAAATAAATCTGGAACTGCCAGAATCGAGTGTCTTCCAAAAAGAGATAACATCTGCCTTATTATGACAGATTTCGCCAAATGGTATATTTCTGCCGATTTATAACTAGTTTTTTTTAAATCAAAATTAACAAAATCGTATTATTTTGAAATTCTTTTAAATTTAAATGTATAATAAACAATTTTCAAACTCGAAACTAGTGGATGTTTTAAATAGCATCGTTGGACGAAAGCTAAAAAATAAACTTCGTACATGTGTTTTCATATCAAAGAAAATAAATCAATAGAGTAAAAATAGCACCACCGACTCTTCATCCCCCCAAATGTATTGGCACAATCCCTGTTTAGTGTTGGTGGCTGGAGTAATTATTCCGGCCAGCTTTTACATCGCGATAAGAGGGGGGTGGGAGTCCATTCCCTTCCCCATTTCTCCTTCTATTTCAGGTTTTCCAGTTTTTCCTCCCCCCCAACAACAGCATCAGAGCGTCCCGGTGAATTTCCGATGTGGTTTCCGTGTTTCTTTTTTTCTTTTATTCCGTCGATTTCCTTGTTTTTCACCAAACAAAACAAAAATAATGTTGAAAGCGTTCCGAAGCTGCTTCCATATGGTTTCTCCCGTGCGGTTTTGCAGGTCGTCACGACGCGGACTAAACTTCCATTCACAATGGCGCTGGGTGGGTTGGCCAGCTGGAGTGGAGGTGGAAGTCCAGAGCCTTTTTTGAATAGCGCCCAGATTTCATTCAGCTTTTCATCGACAGATTGGATCTTGCGAAACGAAACGAAAAACACGCACGGTGGTGGTGGTGTAACGGGGCGCATCCCGAAAAAAATATATAAAGAAAAAAAAACTGTTGAAAAGCTGCTAGATATACAATAGAGAACAAGTTGAGTCATCGCCGGTAATAAGGCGATGAAGGGAGGGAAGCAAGAAGAAGGAGAAAGGTTGACGGCACTTCTCAGTTTATCGATAAACTCGTGGTGATGAGGGGTATTTGACAGCATTTTAGTAAGAATTATGATCTAGAAATTTAAAAAATCGCGTATGATATTTACATCAAACTATTCAAATTTATTCCGATCTAAATCCATTGCTCTGATCATGTAAAAAAAAACACTTTTTTTGTGTCACAGAGGACAATGATCAATTTTTTTAATAGAAATGATATGATATTCATAAAAAATCTAACTAATTGCAAGAAAATAAATGTACATATTTTTTTTATTTAAAGTAAAATTTGCTCTCCAAAAGTATTTCACGAAATAAAATAAAATAAAAACGTTCAAAATAATGATTGAAATTCGTAATTTTTTCGTTTTTTTTTGTATCAGGAGCCCATTTCTAAAAAGATTCCTATAAATTTTTCATATAAACATTGAAGATCGATATTTTCGTTTACGAGATACAGCCACTGAAATATAAAAAAAAAACAATAAAAAGCAGCACTTAATTTTTAAATGCAGAAATTCAATTACCTTTGGTCCAATTTTAAAATTCAAAAAATTAATCATTCGTGATTATTTGATCTCTTCGAAAACAAAATTCTAATAAAATATTAAATCAGGACTTGCATTAAGAAACGGTGATTTATTGAATGTATGCGATGTTCATCGTTTAAATGAGAATTAAATCCAGAAATTTCGGAAAAGTCACTTTTTATTTAACGAAATTGGGCATATCTCTGCTTCTATTGAACCAGCATTGATTCTTCTTTGTGTGTGGGTCTCGTGGCGCAGGGGTAGCGGCTTCGGCTGCCGATCCCGATGATGCTATGAGACGCTGGTTTGATTCCCGCCTTATCCACTGAGCTTCTATCGGATGGTGAAGTAAAACGTCGGTCCCGGTTTCTCCTGTCTCGTCAGAGGCGCTGGAGCAGAAATCCCACGTTAGAGGAAGGCCATGCCCCGGGGGGCGTAGTGCCAATAGTTTCGTTTTTTGATTCTTCTTTATGGAAGTTTTATTAGAAAATTGTTCTCTACAATATAATTGATTAGAAAATGTTAAAAAATGTCATGCTGTAATATGGAAGAGGACTAAAACAATAATTTTGGGAATCGTTTGGGTGTGTTATAGCTTTTAAATTAAATACTCTACGTTTAGCATTGTTATATGCTCCATGACTGTTTTTCATGACAAATTGTACAAAGAAAAGATTTTTATTTGGTCTTGTTGAGATTTCCAGCTTTGGGTTATTTCAAAGAAAACAAAAAATCAGGTAAATTTGGTTTGGAAACTTTTTGTTGGAGGTCAAATATTTTAGAGTCTCTTGAAGTACATTCATAAGCAATTTTAAAAGTATGAACATGAACCCATCGATTTTCATCGACTTGTCTGAAGGAAAATCCTATAAAATCGACATAAATCTTCAAAAAAAAAAGTTGGTCTAGACCCCCTTAAGAAATATTTCGCTTGACCCCGAAAAATGTCGGAAAAGAGCCCTTCTTTCATTGTGCCAAATATCAGACTTGCCGAATTTTTTATCTTAATGTACTCGGGAAAATACAACGTGAATGTATGTTCATTTCAGAAAATATATAACTGTAATGGCTAAGAAAATCCTGCAATCTTAAAAAAATTGAAATTGGTCAAATAATTAACGAGATAAAACAAATGAATCAATTAAAATTATGAAATATGAATTTTGTAAAGTGTTTTCCAATTAGCCTTCAATTTTAACTGAAGATAGATTGCCAACTTTTGGTCCGATCTTCAATGATGAAAAATGACATCTCTGTGAAATTTTCTAATCCGTAGAATAAAATGTTTCCAAAATTTCAAAATAAGGCCTATGTTTTTAAAAGGGTCTTTTAGCCTTGATAAAGTTTCAACCAATTGAAATTTTTTTTTATGAATTTGGCGGATAATTATTGTAATTTCTCACCCAGAAAATGATTGCAAAACATTATTTGTGATAAAGCCAATATAAAAAAAAAACAAAATTTCAAATTTCAAAGCCTGATTTTAGAAATTTTGGAACAAAAATTTCGCAAAATGGTTTATTCATAATTATAGTTAAGCTGAAATCAAAAATTGCAGAATATCAATGAATTTATGAAAAAAATAAACGTCTTTTACCGATCAAAATAAAAAAAATCAAAGTTTAAAAAGTCTACATTTGATAAAAAATGCATAAAGAAGCTTTATATCAGGCCTGCTCAACGTCCGGTTCTATGATCGGCCCTTAAGGCTCTTAATTAAAATTTCTTAAAGTTTTGGCTGATTTTACGTCTAATTAAATTTTTACTTTTTGAGGATTTTGCTTAAAATTGATTTTAAGCATAAGCATAGGTGCCCACCCGCAGTTGCTACTCCGTTATTGACCAGGACCTCCAGAAGTTACATCCACGAGCCGTGGAAGATGAGTGGGTGCTATCTTTCCTCGCTTCGCAACTTCTCAAAGGCCCCTATCATGCTGATCAATACCGGCGCCGGCCACGACCAGTGGTAGGGTCACGGGGAAGTGGATGGGAATGTTAGTCCGATACTTGAGTGATAGAGACCGCCCAATCGACTGCATCTCCGACAAAGTATCACATGAGTTTTGAGTGCGTTAGTAGATGGGTATGAGGTCAGGATTCACGAGTGGCAGTGATGTGACCATGAGCATTTTGTTTATCGGTTGAAAATTTTAAATCTTAGGCAGCCGGCTGCGGAAAGATAGATAATTGATTATTTAAAAAGTTTTTTTTATCGAACGCGTGCCAGCCGAGCAGTAGTGCTATGGGCTGGACTTATCAGTATATTTTTACTGTTTTTACAATTTAGATAACGCGAGCAAATTTCAAAAATAGTAAATAAATGACGCTTTACTCTTCATAAAATCGATAGTTTGATGAATTAATAATAAAACTTCCAGTTGGAATAAATTTTTACGATCATTTACGACGAAAATTATCGCGTAAAAACAGGACTGCGCGTTCCCAGAAGCACTGCACTTATGATGACATTATTCAATTATAATAACCAATCACCCCATGCACACAAACAGCGACACAAAAGAAATGAAAATAAACATGCAAAAACAAGACAGCGCGTCCTCGTGGTCAGCGCACTTCAAATTGATTTTTCATAAATATACTAGCAAAAATAATTGATTTTTCCAGAACAACTTTTCAGTGAAAAAGTTTGGCTGGAAAAAAGCATAAAAAAGCAAATGAATCATATTGAAAATATAAATCGTTACAATTTTTTTTAAATATATAAAAAAAAAATCTCAAAATGAGTCAAAACATCAAATAGCAAAATATTTTCAGAAACTTCAATAATTCTAAGAAATACGAGGAATTATTGAGGTGTCTTTAAAATCATCAATCGTGAAATATTTCGATTTAGTAAAATATTTAAATAAAGGTGCACTATAACGTTAAAATAGTTATTTTTTGTAAAGAAGATTCTAATACAAATTTCGTTGCAATAAATTTTAGCTTGTCTCGTTGATTTTTCAAACTAAAAAAAAAATGAAATTTAAATGTTTTTTAAGTTAATGATATCAGGGTATTCAACTTCAATCGACAAAAACAATGACAATACAATTTTAAAATAAAAAAAAAAAAACAAAATAAAATAAATCCAATAAACACATCTGTGAAAGCTATCTCTGTTTTTTTCCTTCTTAAAATTAAGATATATGAATCATATTTGCAACACTAGCTTATTTATGTGTTTACTTGAAACAATCTAGTAAAATAAGTTTTATGAAAAAGAATGTTTACTTTTTTTTAACTTTTATTAAACGTTAGTTCCAGCCCGCCACTACTTCAGAAATATCAGATCAGGCCCGCAGGGCCAAAAGGTTGGGCACCCCTGTTTTAGCTGATTTTATTGGATTTTTTGAAGGGAGTGGAGAGACAAAACTGGAAATAAAATTTGCATTGGCCTAGTTTATAAACAATTAAAAGAAGCTTGGAATTTATTTTTCTATGACAAATATAATCTATTTTTTGTACTTGAATTCTGTCATTTTTTTTTTAAAGATTTTTGTCCCCTGTCTAACTTAAATAAATTAACGAGTAGATCATAATGCCGATTCTCTATTATAAATGGTATATTTTAATAATTAAAAAAATATGAGTTATTTAGAGCAATTTGTTTTACGGAATAATATATTTTTTTAATGAATCGAAATTTTAAAACAACCTGATTTTAACAACAACAACTATTTAGCAAAACCTACAGTGTTGACTGATAGTAGGGAAATCCAGCTATTGATTTACACTTCAAGTTTTGTAAATAAGATATCTTAATCTAGAAAGTATGTTGCTAACATATCTGTCTGTCAAAATGCTTACCCGCCTTTTCAACATTTCCAAGACTATTCTTTGAATAACATTTGATGAATATTCTGCCAAAATTTCATAAATTGGTAAAATATGCCTTGTCCGTTGAAATCTTGATTTAATAAACCCAAAATTCAAATCAACCCCTAAATTTCTACCCAACCCCCAAAACTGCACCCTTCCGCATAAACGCTCCGAAACCGTCCCTCTCCAAATACTTACAGTTTACGTCCTCCAACCGAACCAGCATGTTACAGCTCCTCCGGGCCCAGGGCACTCTCCCTCTTCCGTAGGGGTAGATTGTCTACCATCGACGACGACGTCGACACCGGCGACGCCAAACTGTATCGTGGGTGGCGACGACCCTTTCCCGTCACTTCTACTATTACCAATACCACCAAAATAATCCTCAGGGGGTGGTTTTAGCTGTGTTGTTGTTGTTGTATTTGCTGTGATGAAGATATTGCACGCACACAAAAGGTTGCCACTCAAATGATTACCGAAATTACAGGGGGGGTCGAACCTTTAGCTCATTTTCACTTTTCTTGGATATTCTCGCCCTCAAAAGATGGTACGACCTCGACTGTGTTATTGCTTCTTCTTGCACCACATCAAACGGAGATAAACACCGGCCGTTCCAGCTTCTGTGCTACAGCTTCTCTTTCTGTATACACTCTGCTACTGGAAGTCTGGGCCCCGACGAACTGGATCGCGTTGAAACTGCTAAACAAATAAACAACTACACGTTTCGGGTTGAGCAACATGTGCATCACCTTCTGTGGATGTGGAACTGGATCAACGGCCACGAGCGGTTACTTCCGGGGTTTCTCGTACTCCACACGCGAGCGCGCGATCAAACTCAACCCCAAAAAGCAAAAGAAGAACGCTGAACCAAAACACACCAAGTCGCGCTCGTACGCGGAACTCGCACGTACGTACGGTACGATAAACCTCCGACGTTACACTGATTCCCCTCAAGTGCCAAACGGAACGTTCTTCCCTCTCTGTTTCGTTTCGTTTCATCCTCTCTGCTTCCACTCTCTTCAAGTTCTTCACGGCGCGTAGAAGCATGCGCACTCGATTGCGCGCCAATATGGATGCGCCCCGACGACGACGACAGCCGGAGTTGAAGTTGAAGTTTCGAAGCAGGCCACGCGCGAATACAACACAACACAGGGAGGACGATACAGCACACCGGCGAAAGGGTCATAGCAAGCGTTGCTGGAACCGTTCGCTCACTCATGGGAAACCCCGCAGGAGGAGAGTCTGGTCGTGTAGACTTGTTACGATTTTTTGTTGCGTTTGTTACTCGAGAGTGCGGTGCTAACCAGCGAGCGATACCTGCCCTTTTCGCGGGAGTTGGAAGTGGAGTAGGGAGTCCCGAGCAGGGGTGTTGTGAGGGAGAGCGATTGGATGAGTCATGAATTTGTTTTATAACGTTGTTTTATGCAGAAAATTGTAACAAAACCATAGAAAATAGTAAACTCATAACAGAAAAAAAAGTTTTTCACATTTTGTAAAATATAAATTAATCATAAAGGCAATTCTAGATTACTTTTTTGAGCCATGGGATTCCTAGGTACATAGGACCTTTTGAAAAAGTAAGCAAGAAATTTTCACGTACTCGTTAATCATCTTTTCGAATTGTGAAATTATTCCTTCCATTTCTTGGTGATGAAGCATGGCTCTATTACTTGCAAACGGTAAAATTTTCGGAAAAATGAAAATAGAAAAAAATAGTTCAGCCCCGAAAAAAAAACATTTTTTAAACTAACTGTTTATATTAACTTTTACAATTAATTCAGTCAGTTTAACGTGAAGACTTCCATCATTGTCATGATTTTTCGTTCAAAGATATAACTTTTGCGTCGCTTTCAATATTTTGGCAAAATTCCTTCAACAAGTTGTTTAGAATAGTGCCCTACACATGCTGATTCCTTTTGGTAACGATTATCCAATTTTTTGTAAAGTTATGGAAATCGTCATTAATCAATGATTGCCAACTTGGACGTCAATTATTGTACCACAAAATTATATAAATTTTCAAACACAATTGCCTTAGATCAAAAAATCCTTCAGTGGCTTCAAGAAGGCAACAACCGGCACATGCTGATTGATTTTAGTGCAGAAATTCGTTAAATTGAATTTGATACAGAATATTTCATAGTGATGATCAATTTTCTACGAAAATGATCAACGGCTTCACCTTAAAACAAAATAATTTTTCAGAGATTTTTTTTTTATTTTTTCCTAAACTTTTCAATATTAAAAATAAATGGTGTAAATATACATTCAATTTTCACTTTTTAAAGATATTTTTAAATGAGGCTATGAAACAAAGGCAATTTTTGAGCTGAAAAAATGAGCTGGAATTGTTTTTCACGAAAACACATTTTAAAACAAGACATAAAAAAATTTAATTGAAAAAACTTAAGAATCAATTTTAAATAAATTTGAATTTCTATTGTCCATTGAAAATTTTGTACATTTTTTTCAAAAATGGCACCGTTTGCAAATAATAGGCAATTCAATTGTATGGTTTAACAAATAACAATGTCAATATTTGTCAATTTCAAGAAGCCGAAAAAAAAGCTCTACGTTTTAAGTTTTGATTTGAAAATATGTCAAACAGTTGCCAAAATATAGGCAAATAATATGTGAAAAGGAAAAGAAATTGAGAAAAATTTAATTTTCTAAGTATTTTAATTTTAGCCTTCGCTGATGATTTTTAATATCAAAATTGAAATCGTTTAAACTTTTCAATCCAAAAATCAAAAATTTAAATTTTAAAACATATTTCAAGAATCGACGAAGTAAAAATTAATTTAGTTTTAACTGGAATTAACCCTTAAATAGTTATTACTAAAATATTTTAGCATTATGACAAAAACCAAGTTTGATTTTCCTTTTTTTTAATAAAGGGATAATATCTTAATATTTTTAAAAGTCTTTTCTGTTTTTTTTTTTTTTCGTTTTAAAAAATTGTCCAAAGGCCTTGGCAAAACTCCACTTCGGATAATCGAAGCACGGGGAAAAAAATGTTTTGTTGTCTTATTTTTGATTGTTGAGCTTTATTATGACTCTTAAACTACTCTAAAACGATTTTATTCCAAATCTAAGATTGCGGCCAAAATGGTTATGATGAAATATTGAAAATGCATTTTTTAACTTTACAGGCAATCTACCATTCAAATTAGACTAAAATGGGGTCGTGATTCGATTATCCAAAGTCCCATGTAAAACCTTCGGATAATCGAGCCTGGACTGTAGTCGTGAAAAAATGTTATTTATACTTTTCTGCAGCTCAAAAAATGCCCTTTATGGCATAGGAAATTACTCTTTCAAAAATCAGTTTTGGTTATTTTATTTAAAGTTAAATATTTTTTGAAAAGAAAAAAACTATTTTTAACTGAATTGTTTTAAGTGTAACCGAAAGCTTTTCACCAAACCAATTAGTTTTTAGTTTTTAGTTTTTGGTTTATAGTTTATAATTTTTAGTTTTTAGTTTTTAGTTTTTAGTTTTTAGTTTTTAGTTTTTAGTTTTTAGTTTTTAGTTTTTAGTTTTTAGTTTTTAGTTTTTAGTTTTTAGTTTTTAGTTTTTAGTTTTTAGTTTTTAGTTTTTAGTTTTTAGTTTTTAGTTTTTAGTTTTTTGTTTTTAGTTTTTAGTTTTTAGTTTTTAGTTTTTAGTTTTTAGTTTTTAGTTTTTAGTTTTTAGTTTTTAGTTTTTAGTTTTTAGTTTTTAGTTTTTAGTTTTTAGTTTTTAGTTTTTAGTTTTTAGTTTTTAGTTTTTAGTTTTTAGTTTTTAGTTTTTAGTTTTTAGTTTTTAGTTTTTAGTTTTTAGTTTTTAGTTTTAGTTTTTAGTTTTTAGTTTTTAGTTTTTAGTTTTTAGTTTTTAGTTTTTAGTTTTTAGTTTTTAGTTTTTAGTTTTTAGTTTTTAGTTTTTAGTTTTTTTAGTTTTTAGTTTTTTAGTTTTTAGTTTTTAGTTTTTAGTTTTTAGTTTTTAGTTTTTAGTTTTTAGTTTTTAGTTTTTTAGTTTTTAGTTTTTAGTTTTTAGTTTTTAGTTTTTAGTTTTTAGTTTTTAGTTTTTAGTTTTTAGTTTTTAGTTTTTAGTTTTTAGTTTTTAGTTTTTAGTTTTTAGTTTTTAGTTTTTAGTTTTTAGTTTTTAGTTTTTAGTTTTTAGTTTTTAGTTTTTAGTTTTTAGTTTTTAGTTTTTAGTTTTTAGTTTTTAGTTTTTAGTTTTAGTTTTTAGTTTTTAGTTTTTAGTTTTTAGTTTTTTAGTTTTTAGTTTTTAGTTTTTAGTTTTTAGTTTTTAGTTTTTAGTTTTTAGTTTTTAGTTTTTAGTTTTTAGTTTTTAGTTTTTAGTTTTTAGTTTTTAGTTTTTAGTTTTTAGTTTTTAGTTTTTAGTTTTTAATTTTTTATTACACATTTAAATTGTATTAAATACAAAAAAACAGATTTGAAACAATTCTAAACGAACTGAAATCCACAAACTCTTTCTACACTCCTGTCCTCTGACTTAAATTCACTCCGTTCTGGAGCTGCACTGTGGGAACTTTTTGCTCCTTTCCACCACCACGGCCACGGCCCAGTGACCACCACCAACTCGAAAGTTCCAACTTTATTCCGCGTGACTTGCTGGCGGATACTACACCGGCAACCAGCAAGCAGGGACTGACTGCACTTATTATTTCGTTTATGTTGCTTCAAATAATCTTTTTTTTTCGTTCTTTGAGAGTGTGTGAACGCGAAACTATTATGCCAACCACGGGACTTGAACCGACATTGCTGCTGCTAGCTGCATTTAACATTCCTCAGCTGAGGGCCCCGAGAGACGTCCAGGAAAGTGCTAGGTATCGGTCTATTGAGCATTGCAAGGGGGTTTGGTTGGGCTGTCGGGGTGGAATTTTCCCGATGGGTGGCAAAGGAAATCGCTCATTCACTGCTGGCTGACGCGCGCGACCTCTGGGAGGGCTGCAGTATCTCACTAGTGCAATATATTGGAGCAGATCTTGAGCACAGGGGAGGGCACAATTGTTGGGATAATTTAAAGAACAATTTTAGAATTATTTTCACAGAAAACACAGAAACTGTTTAAATTAGTTAAGTGAAATCTGTTGGAATTCTGCACACAAAAGATTATTTTTTATTCATTCAAACAAGTTGATATCACTATGTCTTTTGTTATTGAAAAAGTTAAAAATTGACGATTCTCCGTAAAAAAACTCGTTTTTTTTTTTTGTTGTTTGTCTTCTACTGTCTATGTATGAGCTTGAGGGAATTTGTCTAGCATTAGAGCAAGGGTCCTGATTGCTCAAAATCAACCACTCCATTCGCGAGCACAAATAGCAGGCGACGCGAAACTGCCCTGATGAATTCCTACCGTTTGTCACTTTCACACCATTCGCTCCCGAACACTCTCTCTTCTACTCTCCGTCTCTCTCTGATCGGCTCAGTCTCCGAACGGCTCCGGCAGGCCGACCGTCACCGATCACTCTGAACTGAAAACATTTTTTCTCTGATGTGCTGCATTATACTCATTGTTGGGTTGCCTAAAATCAATGTTATCAATTAAATTGTGCATTTATTTTGATTTCATAACATTATAGACACCATTCAAAGAAACTTCCACCAAGAAAAATCAAATTGATTGCAAACTGAGGGCATGAAGACAAAAAGACTGCCGCGCTGGCATTTTGTGAAAATGGCTCTTCGCTGAGCATGGTAGTGTGTGAGTGTTGTCGAGCGACGGGGTAGACAAACGTTTTCACGATGTATTTGTTCGCTGAGTGAACAGTTCGAGCCACTCGCTGGCTGCTTGCGAGTATCATTCGCTCATGAATGCTAGCGGGTTAGAATAAGCGACGAATGGATAGGCGACGAGTGAGTGGTTTCTGTTAATTGAAGCGAAAATCAGGACCCTTGCTTTAGAGTTTATCATTTTTGTTTTTCCCTGGCATTTAGCAATTTTTATAATTTTGTAAATTTTGATTTTGATAAAACTTCGTTAAAACGGTAATTTTGCGTCATCAGTTTAACAATGCAAGTCTCAAGTCTTGAACAAATTTTTTGATTCAGGTTTTTTTCAGAAAAAAATAGTTATGGAAAAAAATTATCGATTTTTGAAATTCACTATCCCTTGATTTGAAAAGTTTTTTCAATGAAAATTAATATTTGTTTTTGCGTTCAAAATTTTAACAGCATTTTTTAAAAATTTGTGGACAAAACTTTGAAATAAAATTGCCCAATTACTGCAATTCATATCCCCCAAATATGTTTTTTATTTAAAAAGTTGAAGGTTCCAAAAGGGCATCTTTTGCTCTTGAGTTTAGGAAAAAGCTAAATCATGCACTAGAGTCATGATTTTTTGAAAAAAAATGATTTTTTGAAAATATTGCTGATTCAAATTTGCAATTGAAAATGTCTGAATAATTCTTTTGATAGAGAAAACCATTGTCAATATTAAAGCATTGGCAGCTTTTAATTTTTCTAAATGATTTGTTTTAACAATTATGAATGAGAAATGAATGAGTTCAGGAGGTCATTTTGAGCAACTTTTGTTTAACTAAAAACTTTACTTCTCTTATTTTATGTTTTTCTTGTTTCATTTTCTTGTATTTTAAATTGCGTTTATCTTGTTATGATTTTGTTTTTTTTTGTTAATATTTGGCCTATTCTACCACCTTATATGATTTCATTTTGCCTATTTAATTTTTTCACGTTTTTGCAGTCACTTTTTTCAATTTTTACTTTTTTTACATTTTCTGCTGTAGAATGGCACCATCATCATTTCAATTGTAAAAAATGCATACAGGCATAGTCTGGGACACTAGAAAAATAATTGCACACTTCTTATTACTTGAAATATAGAAAATGTTAGCAAAAACACAGCTAAAATTGACCCCTAAAAAATGACATGGCAAAGTCACATAAAACAAGTTAAACTTCGAAATTTTAAGAGTTCTTCTTTCCAATATCAAAAATTGGATTTTTGGCGATTTTGAGATCGAAGCCCATCTAAAAGCGGGGTTAGGTTGTAGAGGGATAATTGACTAAAAGTTAAATTCACAATAATACGCATTTTATTTTTAATTTTTATGATATGTTTTAGGGGACTAGAAAAACTAATTCTTAGCCTTAGTGTAAGATGGTGCAAAATATGGTTTAGGTTAAATGAATTTTGATACATGCGTGTTTGTAGGAAAATTTATTTAAAAAAAATATTGAAAATCATTTTTTTAAACAAAATTAAATTTGCAATCAAAAAGTACGTATAAATTTAAATTAATTCATGTGTGTGTTTGTTTCCACAAATATTGAGGTTAAATATTATCGTAGTTTTCAAAATATACTTATTATTGATTTTTTTTTTGAAATTTCGAATTGTAATTTAAAACTAAATATTAATGAAAATTTAAGAGATATCTCAAAAAATTCACAATTTTCCAAGTTACTGTTCCACGCCCAATCCACGGGTGCTGGTGATGGTGGAGAGAGGGTTGAATTGATGCGCCAAGTCGTGCTAAACGAATCAGTTTCAGCTTAGCTGTGCAGACAGAAGAAAAGGGGGCATTCAGAAAATATGTGCAATTCCCCTCCCCCTTTGGGAGCAATGAAGGGTGAAACATGCGTGGTGTTGGTGAAGAATGGTGGTGAAGGTTTAAAGAACCATTAATTTGTAATAAAGCAGCAGAACAAAAATGCTGATTGTTGGGGAGCGTGGAGGATGGATATGAATAAGAAAAAAAAAGTTTGCTACATTTCATGCGGCTAGGCAGAAACAGTGTTGCAAGCTTTTTTGTTGGTTTGGCATTGAAAACGGTTCAGTTGGATGATTTTACTTGTTGTAGTTTTTCATCAGCTAAAAACATATTTTTTTTTTGTTTTGAGTTCTTCAAATCCGACTTCTCCACGGTTGTTTGAAGACATAATAAGTAGTTGTGTGTTGATCATTACTTTATTTTAAAGTCAATTTTTAACTTAAAACACCTACAGTGAAATGAAAACATGACAACACATTCTCAGTTGACCAAGTGACCAACATTTGCGAGTACCCTAAAAAGCACTCCAATTAAGAGTTTTATGTCATGCCCAGTTTAATGCGTAACGTACCCTAAAAAAAGTGCCCAATTATACGAAGAGATACTCACACGAGACATCTTAACTGCCCCAACTCCAATGAAAAAACTCAAGATCATGCGTCTCCGTTAAGCTGACAACCCTACCCCGTTGCGAGGCTGAGCGGAAAATCCGAATTCGCTAATGGATCCACCACCGGTCAACGTCAACGTCCCAAGGATGTTGTTGATCCCTCGCGGTCGTGGTCGTGATTCATGGAAAATTAGCCCCGTGGCAGAAAAGTCAGTCAACTCGCGTGATCCTCGCATAATCCACGGTTCAACAACAGCAGCAGCAGCATCCGAAGGAGAGGGTGGTAGGGTGACCAGAAAATTAATAAACTGAATTTTAAAATTTATGTCAAATTATTGATTCTTTTGGAAGTAATACCAAATTTGACATGGCAATTCTGGTCACCCCAACGCATCCAAAAGATAAGCCCCGCCAAAATAGTCGTCTCGGACGCTGCTCGGAAGAGCCGGGTCTTACGTGGCCACTGGGGTCCGGCCGGGGCCACTTTGCGTTCGTTGGCCGATTTACAAAGGAGCACGACGACCGTCCGACTGGGATCGGACGGACGGCGAGTTAGAGTTGCGTAGAGGAGTGTTTCATCACGTAAGAGAAAATAATAATAATGATTGTAATTGCTTTGACCCCTCCTCCGTGAACGGGCCCGAGACCAGAGCCAGGCAGCAGCAGCAGAGAGTGGAGTTATTTTTGAAGCTGTTGGGTTTTTTTTCGTTAATTTTTATTTTCAAATTATTTCGAACCCGCGAAGAAAAAAGGCTCGGAAATCCCACGGATTGAGCGAATGGGGGTTTGTCCAAAAACTCATAACGGATGGTTTGGCTTACGCAGTCGCTGAAAAAAGATTCGAGAATTTCGATTTCGAAGGCTTCGCATGAAGGGAACAGGGTGTCAACACGAACGGATTTTTTTTTTGGTTTGTAAAATTTAACAAGAGTTGGTTTTTGACTTGTGATATTTCACAGTTGTTTAATTTATTTATAAAAAAAATCTTTAAATATTTTAAACAAAAGAAGAAGTAATAGTTTTTAGAAAACCATAAATTAATCATAAACCTTGAAGTTTACACATTTGAATCGAAAGTTAATAAATAACAGTTAATATTTTACAAAATAGCAATATATCGGACTAGACAAGTCATATGAAACTGTCATGCTAATCTATTCTTGGATGTCTCCAAACCTATATAAATTCGCAGAGCCTAGAAGAAGGCGCGGTGGTTAGCGGCTTCTGCTGCCGATCCCTAAGTTGCTATGAGACGCGGGTACGATTCCCGCCTTATCCTCCTGGCCTTCTATCGGATGGGGAAGTAAAACGTCGGGCCATTTGCGTAAAAGAAGTTTTGGGTGACTCACCACACATAACCTTCGGACGCCTAGAAATGAGCAGAAACTTGCAAAGAGCCCACAAAAGACCCGGGGGTCGTTAAAGTGGATTGCTTTGCTTTGTTTTTTTTTTAGAAGAAAAAAGGTATTTTTTAAATATTCAATTAAGCTGGTACAAATTTTATTTAAAGCTTTTTCCCCCTCCCCCCCCTTCAAATTTGGTCCGAAAAATCAGGGGACAAAAAATGATTTTTCACAAAACTTCCAAATTTTAATGGATATTGAAGTGCAATCAGCTGAAATCAATTCAAAATGCAAACAAAGAAACTATAAACTAAAATGCATTCCCCTACGTTTAAAATCATTTTTAGCATGTATGGGTTGATTTAAAAAAATGTTTTGAATTTTTGAAAATTGTCGAAAATGTTATTTTTTCGCAAAAATTTCAGTTTTTGTCAAATTTTAAATTTTTTGAAAACTAATGATTGCAAAACAACTGAACTAGTGCAATGTGCATTTTAAAAAACTTTTTCCATGCAAATGCTGAAACTACGGCTTGTTGTGTGTGTGTGTGTGCAACCAACCAAACGGGACCACGCGGTCGCTTCTTACAAATTGAGTTGATTCCATGTATTTTTAGATCTACATTCTATACATGCAAATAACTCGCATAGGCATTTGGAAAGTGTTAGCTCTGCCGAGCTTCGGTGACCCATTTCTACGCTGGCTAGCCGAGCGCGAGGTACTTCAGCTTTGTCGACAAGCCCCGCCCTGAAGAACGTTTGGACCAATCGGATTCAAACGTTATTTAGAACTTCCGAACCCTTGTCAAATGAACAAGGACCCAGCGCGTATATAGTTAGCAGTAACAGTATTCCTAATTCCAGTCATAGCTCATCAAGCCACGATGGACTAGTGGTTAGCCTTTTTGTTTATCAACCTGGACGGGGGATCGAACCCCGCCTCGAGCAACTTTGATTTTTCGTTCATGTTCCGTAACCATTCAGCCACGGCCACTCCTTCAACGCTTGAAATTAAATAAGATGCAAAAAGGAAATTCCTCACCGGGTTTGAACAACATGATCTTGAAAAGCCGTTCTATGCCAGAGGAAGCACACATCCAAATTACGGCCACAGGCGGCGATCCTGACGGATCCAAAAATTCAGACTTTCAGCTCCACGTAGTTGGCCAAATTCTAGTAATCCTCTTCACACCAGAATTTGATGACTAACGCCACCCAGCACCGTCCGGTATAAAGCTGTCCGTAACGCGAATTCAGTAATTCTCTTGGTTCCCTTGGCAGTTTGATGGTCTCCTTCTCACTTTCACTTCCGGCGCGGACCAAACAGTTTCCTTCTCCACTAGGAGCACAAGTTTTAGAAAATTCGAAAACCGTTGAAATAACTTTAAAGACATTTAAATTTTGCCTCAAACATAAAAAAAATCAAAACTCCATGAAAATGACAGGAGCACAAAAATTTGCGTCCGACCCGTCACGCGACCTACTTCGATCCTCATCTGTGATAAGATAAACGTTTTTAACAAAAATGAATTTGAAAAGGCTAATAAAACTTGAAAATGGATCACGATATAAAATTTTATGTGATGTATTTGTTTTGACTTTTTTCCAGGTTTTCAAAAAATGTGTTCTTTTTGCAAAGTTGGCAACATTGCCAAATGAATTTTGACCAACTTGTTCTACAGCTCAAAAGATGCAATTTTTTGTCCAAAAATGAGATTTTTCAAAAATGGTTATTTTGCGCAATTCGTAGTTCGACACCCTTTCAGTAATGCCTTTACACCTCGCGTGGTTAAAATTGCCCAACGATTATCGCCGCGATTTTAGGCTCAACTAAATGAAGAGAAGAAAAAAAAGCTGCAACTCCATGTCGATTAAGCAGCCAGAAAACATCAAAATTCCTCAAATAAAATGCGTACCAACCTAACCCAACCTACCAGGAAAGTTATCCGAAAAAAAAAGAAATTTGACGGACGTGTGACAACTTATTTCCGTTTAGTCGTCGTCTTGCGATGACCCACCCGATCCCAGGGTACAATTTATGTCTTGGCTAAGGGAAGGTAGGAGGTAATTTCGAAACGAGAAAAAAAGGCGATTCGTTTAAACGAAATTACGCGATGGCGGCGGAGGTGATTTTCGGAAATGGGCACTTGTAAACGTCGTGGTGGAAATTGGCCTGAGAACAATGCTTTCCGCGGGTGGACACCACCACGGGAGGGAACCATTAAAAAAACGCAATTCCCAAGACACGAACCTTTAATTCGATGGTGGTTAGCCGGGGCGGTTAAGGTGTCGGTTTGGGGTAATTAGTTTCGTTGCGAAATTATTTGGGAGGTGAGATTTTCAATCACGAAAGTTGGAAACCAATCTTTTTAGTTCTTAATTTTTGAAATCTTGAAAATCTTGGAATTCTTGAAAATCTTAAAAATCTTGAAAATCTTGAAAATCTTGAAAATCTTGAAAATCTTGAAAATCTTGAAAATCTTGAAAATCTTGAAAATCTTGAAAATCTTGAAAATCTTGAAAATCTTGAAAATCTTGAAAATCTTGAAAATCTTGAAAATCTTGAAAATCTTGAAAATCTTGAAAATCTTGAAAATCTTGAAAATCTTGAAAATCTTGAAAATCTTGAAAATCTTGAAAATCTTGAAAATCTTGAAAATCTTGAAAATCTTGAAAATCTTGAAAATCTTGAAAATCTTGAAAATCTTGAAAATCTTGAAAATCTTGAAAATCTTGAAAATCTTAAAAATCTTTAAAATCTTGAAAATCTTGAAAATCTTGAAAATCTTGAAAATCTTGAAAATCTTGAAAATCTTGAAAATCTTGAAAATCTTGAAAATCTTGAAAATCTTGAAAATCTTGAAAATCTTGAAAATCTTGAAAATCTTGAAAATCTTGAAAATCTTGAAAATCTTGAAAATCAAGCTTCCCATGCGCCAGTGCCAACGCACACCGCGGGTTTGGTTTTCTAGCTTTGGTACGTGCCTGAACCCATTTTTGTATTGGTATTTTGGTACATCGTACCAGCGCACCACGACACTCTCGGCTCGCCCCATCGGTTTTGTGTCTGGCACTCACCCATGGCATGAACCCAGCGTGCCGTGGTACGTGTCGTGGTATTGAACCCGTTTTGTACCGCCAGCGCGTACCACGGCACGTACCTCGGCTCGTAACGAGTGAAGCACCTTGGCTCATATACCGGGTTCATGCCATGGGTGAGTGCCAGACACAAAACCGACGCGGCGAAACGAGAGTGTCGTGGTGCGCTGGTACGATGAACCAAAATACCCTCGGCTCGTGTGAGTCGGGTACGGGTGTAAACCGAACAAAGCAGGCGCAAAGCAAACCCGAGGTGCAAGCGAACCGCGTGTACCGCACGGTGCAGGGAAGCTTGTTGAAAATCTTAAAAATCTTGAAAATCTTAAAAATCTTGAAAATCTTGAAAATCTTGAAAATCTTGAAAATCTTGAAAATCTTGAAAATCTTGAAAATCTTGAAAATCTTGAAAATCTTGAAAATCTTGAAAATCTTGAAAATCTTGAAAATCTTGAAAATCTTGAAAATCTTGAAAATCTTGAAAATCTTGAAAATCTTGAAAATCTTGAAAATCTTGAAAATCTTGAAAATCTTGAAAATCTTGAAAATCTTGAAAATCTTGAAAATCTTGAAAATCTTGAAAATCTTGAAAATCTTGAAAATCTTGAAAATCTTGAAAATCTTGAAAATCTTGAAAATCTTGAAAATCTTGAAAATCATGAAAATCTTGAAAATCTTGAAAATCTTGAAAATCTTGAAAATCTTGAAAATCTTGAAAATCTTGAAAATCTTGAAAATCTTGAAAATCTTGAAAATCTTGAAAATCTTGAAAATCTTGAAAATCTTAAAAATCTTGAAAATCTTAAAAATCTTGAAAATCTTGAAAATCTTGAAAATCTTGAAAATCTTGAAAATCTTGAAAATCTTGAAAATCTTGAAAATCTTGAAAATCTTGAAAATCTTGAAAATCTTGAAAATCTTGAAAATCTTGAAAATCTTGAAAATCTTGAAAATCTTGAAAATCTTGAAAATCTTGAAAATCTTGAAAATCTTGAAAATCTTGAAAATCTTGAAAATCTTGAAAATCTTAAAAATCTTAAAAATCTTGAAAATCTTAAAAATCTTGAAAATCTTGAAAATCTTAAAAATCTTGAAAATCTTGAAAATCTCGAAAATCTTGAAAATCTTGAAAATCTTGAAAATCTTGAAAATCTTGAAAATCTTGAAAATCTTGAAAATCTTGAAAATCTTGAAAATCTTGAAAATCTTGAAAATCTTGAAAATCTTGAAAATCATGAAAATCTTGAAAATCTTGAAAATCTTGAAAATCTTGAAAATCTTGAAAATCTTGAAAATCTTGAAAATCTTGAAAATCTTGAAAATCTTGAAAATCTTGAAAATCTTGAAAATCTTGAAAATCTTGAAAATCTTGAAAATCTTGAAAATCTTGAAAATCTTGAAAATCTTGAAAATCTTGAAAATCTTGAAAATCTTGAAAATCTTGAAAATCTTGAAAATCTTGAAAATCTTGAAAATCTTGAAAATCTTGAAAATCTTGAAAATCTTGAAAATCTTGAAAATCTTGAAAATCTTGAAAATCTGAATTGATTTTTGACGTAAAATGTAGATAAAAACGACCTGCAAAAATATTTTTCAAACTTTTCTCAAAGTTTTGTTCACTGGTCGTCTGTGAATCGATTCCATCAAATTTTCCATGAAAAAATTAGCAATTGTAATTTTGACGACCAAAAATGTGAAAATTAAGACAAAAAGGTTGGGCAGGCCTGCCTAAAGGTCTTCAGGTCATGTTTGCAATGGTTAAAGACCTTCAACTCTGGTGATCAACAGGTCTTTAGTACTCCAAAAAATCTCACTGTTTGGGCCAGTTCAAGCCTACACAGAAAAAAATATGTAAATTTCCACGTCATGTAAAGTATGTTTCAAATGTAAACTTGGAACATGTAAATATTAAAACACATGTAAAGTGATGAATCATATGTAAAAAGCGATCATGTAAAAACTATTTGCATGTAATTGATGAATCTCATGTAAATGGAATTGGTTTTTCCATTTATTCATATATCTGAATCATGTAAATCCTAAAACAGATGTAAACATTATCATATGTAAATTCGAATCAAATGTACAAATACCTTCAGCATGTAAATTATAGCTGCACAAATGATTTCTAAATGACAGCTCACCAAAACAAAACAATTATTTTAGAGGCTGCGGTACTGCGTAATGAAATATCTGTGATTTTCTTTGAAAAGCAAGAAATGTAAACATTCAGTTCATCCTGCTCACAACTAAACGTTTATTGCAAGACTGCCCTTTTACGGCGATATGATGTATACGCCATTGAGGTGATTTTGCTGTAGACACGATTTGCTGTTTTTGTTCATTTTTTCAATTTAAAATGACTAATTTAAGGTCTGCTCTGTAGAAACTGTTAAAAAGTATAATAAAAATGTGGCCCCTACAAAATTTCTGTTTTTTTCCTATTCTCTACGATTTTAAACCACAAACATCATTTGGCCGAAAAAATAGCAATAAAAAATCACTACTTTTCCTTCTCAATGATGTATGTATACATTGCTCGATCAAAGTAGGGTACATTTATAATGCCAGCTATTTTGACAGCTGAGCGGATCCCATAATGCATTGTCCACGTGGATACTTTAAGGGGGGGGGGAGGGTATTAGGGAGCGTTCTTTTATTACGTAACGCAGTGGGGGGAGGGGGGGGAGTCGGAGGCCGTGTTCGCTCTATACAAAAATATTTAAAATTTGTATGGAAATTTTGTCACGAGGAGGGGAGGGGGTCTAAAAATCCGAATGTTTGCGTTACGTAATAAAAGAACGCTCCCTTAGCGATTGTCTACGCTCCATAAACACATTTTTTTGCATGAACAATTAGGTTTTACACCGTGACGTCATTTGACAGCTCGTGTGCACTGTTTACATGGTCTTCGTCGATTGTCGACGAATTTCCCCTAACAAAATCGACGACCGCATCGAACTGTGCTAAGTCCATGTAAACAGTGCACTCCTTTCTAAACTCCAAATCGAGTCGGCGTAAAACCTAATTGTCCGCATGGGAGGTGGGTGGGTCTAGAATTTTCAAAAAAGTGTCTACGTGGATGTGGATAAGGTGTCATCCATTAAGTACGTCACATTAAAATCAGCCAAAATTTACTCCACCCCCCTTTGTCACGATTTCCCTATGCTTTTAACACGCAATGTCACGCTTGCTCAAACCCCCCTCTTCCCTCAGAACGTGACGTACTTTATGGATGACGCCTAATGGACGTCCCCTCAAGAACTAAATCGATATTATGTAATAAAATATTGCCCAGTCTTGATTTGGTCCCAAAAACCTCAAATCAACTTTCAAATAGTATTGAATTTGACTTCTATCAATTCTCAATGTATACATACATCATGATGAGTAAAATTGGCGTATACATCATTGTTTGTTTGCTTAATAAAATGGCCCCCAGAGCAGTTTTTTGAAAAATTCTTTCGTCAGGAGGTAGCTTTTAAGATTCTTTATCAGACTGTACAATAAAATTAAAAATGTCCAAAATGGCGTATACATCATATCGCCGTAAAACGGCAGAAGAGTTGGGTAGGTAAATTGAATGTTGATTTGTTAGAAGATGGGATGTTTACAAAGGCCAGATTAATTTTCAAACATGATTCGCCTTTGTGTAGGCAATGGAGTGCAACGGGTGGAACTGACTGCAATTAGGTCAACCTGCTGCAACTGGCTCAACCGTCATGTTTGCTCCCGCGGGCCCTGGGAGAAATGTCAAATTTTCCAAAACATAAACAAATCTTATTTTGTTGGCAGTCCAGTTTGTGTGAGTTTTGCTCAAAAGGAAAGCAGATAAAAAAAGTTGGTATGTATTTTGATTTTAATAACAAAACTTTGGGATAACATTGATATTACTTATTGCAGTCAACGCCAGGTGCATTTTGCCGCACACCTGGTGTAAGAAAAAGCCACGGCGCGATGGAATGATAATATTCTTCGCGGGAACTGCGAAAACCTGAAGAACTTTATCGACGAAAACCGCCTTCAACTGCTGTTGCAACGGATCAGAACCGACCCGCTCCAGCGGCGGTGACCTTTTGAACACCTCGAGCGACATGCTGAAGTTGAGCTCAACCGGGACGTCTGGGTCCATTATTTGTCCGGAAAATACGGACATAGCGGTCGTTGAGGTTCAGCCGGAGTAGAAGGAGGCGGAGAATGCACTGCTGAAGAGATCGCTGGAGATGATCGAGCAAGAGAAAGTATGGGTGTCGGCGCCGATTGGACAGTTCTTCCGGCAATACAGGGATGATGTTTGGAAGTTGCCGGTTGAGAGTGTGGAGGGTGGGTGGGTTCATGGAGAAGGTGTAGTGCTTACAGTCGTGTTATGAGACGTTGTTTGTGGAGTGCGGGAAGTTTAGGGTGGAGAGGTTGGTGTTGGAGGAGCGGAATGAGGCATTCGAGAAGGATGTGAGGCAGTTGAGGGTAGAGTTGGTGCCGGTTTCCAGATAGAATGGAAGTTGTCCGGCCTTTGGGATGTACGCCGCAGTATGAGAATACAAAGCACAACCTGGAGTGCAACGAGTGGCGTTTGCGATTTATGGAGGGGGAGATCACGAGAATCACGAGGACGGCCGAGTGCAGCACGGTGGAACAACAGCAGGGCGAGAAGTTGGACTTGCTGAAGAAACAGAACTGTGCTATCCAGAATCGGTCGAACGCGGAAATCGGAATCGAGCATTGATCGCCATCGGTGGGACATTAAGGCCAAGGTGGTCGTTTATGGGGAGGTCAAGAAGAAGTACCTGCAGGCACGACGGACTGGCCAGCAGCTGCAGGAGCGACAAGAAGCGCCAGATGCAGAAAGTGAAAAATCGAGAGACGCGCCAAACGGACAACATCAATAGCTTGGAGACGGATATGAAAAAGCCGGCGAGTAGTAAGTTAGAAGATACAAGCTGAGTATAAGATTATTGATCGACTTTTTTGTTTCAGTGGTGTCAACCGGGTTGCGGATAAGAAGCACCGCAATGAGGCGATGCTAGCCGCGCTGAATGGCAAGCGGACCGACCTGGCAGCGATAACGCCAAGCGGGACGTGGATCTGAACCACACGGTCAAAGAAGAGACGACGCACCGGCACATTGCAAAGCAGCACGAAAAGTGTAAGTTTATCGTTGATCCCAAAATGTTTTGAAGTAAGTGTTTTGAAATATTGTCTGACTGTTTCAGCTTGCGCCGAAGCCCAGCAGCGGCAGCTTGAGATGTCCTCGCCGGAAAACTTGTCCGTGGTCAAAGGTTGCTACAACCGTGGTCAACTTCAAGCACAAACACATAGTAGAAGAAGGACCAAATCATCGGAGGTAATCGACTACATCCGGAGGGGGATAAGGTTCGCTTAGCAGAAAAAAATCGCGAGGAGGAACAGGTCGAGTTGCAGAGTGTGTACGAATTAATGCACGTAAGTAGTCTTTGAAGAAAATATATATTTTTCAGTGCTAACATCACCGATGGGATTTTTAAAGCTTCGTTGAATCTAGAATTCAAAAAATACATCGAATTCTGGATTCAACGGAGCAAAAAAAATTTTTTGGTCGGGGAAGTTTACATTAGATTTATTGGAAATTTACACGATTTCAATAAATTTTGATTTTGAACATTTACAATAAAAGTCATGTAAATTTCCAATGAAGTTGATGTAAATATACATCATTTATCATGATACCTTTTGGTACATGATAAATAATGTAAATTTACAGGAATATTTTTTTCTGTGTAGCGTTGCACAAAATTAACCTACTTAGCCCATCGAAAATCGATCAAAACATAAACCAACCAACGCAATCCAGCAAGACCTAATTTCGCGGCCAGTTTACTTTTCTGCACGCCTCGGCCGCCGAAGCCTTTTAACACGAACTCGATTCCGAGCGCGATCGTGTCGATTGATGAGAACATACACGCGTGATCATCAGCAACAAAAAAACAAAACGAAGAACAACACTCTTCTACAAACACTCGAAGCCCGGCTCATTCATCGCTCAAAAAGTTTTGACGTTCGCTGCGTGGGCTTCTTTCTACAAATACAGAAATCAATTTCGTGCCAGTCCAAATTAATAGCAATTAATGGCTGCTGGCGATCATCTTCGGGCAAAATCGCAACTCGAAAAACGACTAGTTTCGCCGGTTGCGGTTGATCGTCGTCGTGAAATAGGTGAGCAATTCTCTACGAAATCGGTCTTTTTTCTTCAATTTTAATTTTTGTATTTTTTAATCCGGCTGAAACTTTTTTGGTGCCTTCGGTATGCCCAAAGAAGCCATTTTGCATCATTAGTTTGTCCATATAATTTTCCATACAAATTCGGCAGCTGTCCATACAAAAATGATGTATGAAAATTCAAAAATCTGTATCTTTTGAAGGAATTTTTTGATCGATTTGGTGTCTTCGGCAAAGTTGTAGGTATGGATACGGACTACACTGGAAAAAATAATACACGGTAAAAAAAAATTTGGTGATTTTTTTATTTAACTTTTTATCACTAAAACTTGATTTACAAAAAAACACTATTTTTAATTTTTTTTATTTTTTGATATGTTTTAGAAGACATAAAATGCCAACTTTTCAGAAATTTCCAGGTTGTGCAAAAAATCACTGACCGAGTTATGAATTTTTTAATCAATACTGATTTTTTCAAAAAATCGAAATTTTGGTCGTAAAAATTTTTCAACTTCATTTTTCGATGTAAAATCAAATTTGCAATCAAAAAGTACTTTACTAAAATTTTGATAAAGTGCACCGTTTTCAAGTTATAGCCATATTTAAGTGACTTTTTTGAAAATAGTCGCAGTTTTTCATTTTTTTAAATTAGTGCACATGTTTGCCCAGTTTTGAAAAAAATATTTTTGAAAAGCTGAGAAAATTCTCTATATTTTGCTTATTCGGACTATGTTGATACGACCTTTAGTTGCTGAGATATTGCAATGCAAAGGTTTAAAAACAGGAAAATTGATGTTTTCTAAGTTTCACCCAAACAACCCACCATTTTCTATCGTCAATTTCTCAGCAACTAATGGTCCGATTTTCAATGTTAATATATGAAACAATTGTGAAATTTTCCGATCTTTTCGAAAAAAATATTTTTGGAATTTTCAAATCAAGACAAACATTTTAAAAGGGCGTAATATTGAATGTTTGGCCTTTGTGAAATGTTAGTCTTGATTTGAAAATTCCAAAAATATTTTTTTCGAAGAGATCGGAAAATTTCACAAATGTTTCATATATTAACATTGAAAATCGGACCATTAGTTGCTGAGATATTGACGATAGAAAATGGTGGGTTGTTTGGGTGAAACTTAGAAAACATCAATTTTCCTGTTTTTAAACCTTTGCATTGCAATATCTCAGCAACTAAAGGTCGTATCAACAAAGTCCAAATAAGCAAAATATAGAGAATTTTCTCAGCTTTTCAAAAATATTTTTTTCAAAACTGGGCAAACATGTGCACTAATTTAAAAAAATGAAAAACTGCGACTATTTTCAAAAAAGTCACTTAAATATGGCTATAACTTGAAAACGGTGCACTTTATCAAAATTTCAGTAAAGTACTTTTTGATTGCAAATTTGATTTTACATCGAAAAATGAAGTTGAAAAATTTTTACGACCAAAATTTCGATTTTTTGAAAAAATCAGTATTGATTAAAAAATTCATAACTCGGTCAGTGATTTTTTGCACAACCTGGAAATTTCTGAAAAGTTGGCATTTTATGCCTTCTAAAACATATCAAAAAATAAAAAAAATTAAAAATAGTGTTTTTTTGTAAATCAAGTTTTAGTGATAAAAAGTTAAATAAAAAAATCACCAAATTTTTTTTACCGTGTATTATTTTTTTCCAGTGTAGTCCGTATCCATACCTACAACTTTGCCGAAGACACCAAATCGATCAAAAAATTCCTTCAAAAGATACAGATTTTTGAATTTTCATACATCATTTTTGTATGGACAGCTGCCGAATTTGTATGGAAAATTATATGGACAAACTAATGATGCAAAATGGCTTCTTTGGGCATACCGAAGGCACCAAAAAAGTTTCAGTCGGATTAAAAAATACAAAAAAAATCGAATGACCGAAATCCTAGAGAACTGCTCAGGTAGTAACGTCTTGAAGCCCGCGGGGCAAAACCCATTATGCAAGAGAGGCTCTTAAAACTGTTTTCAAACCGTTTTGAATCGGCCGATGAGAATGATCCCATTTTCGGGGGCTAGGTTTGTTGTTGTTTTACTGTGCGAGCATTTTTGCCGGTTGTTGGCCACACGTGAGAAAGGGGTTTTTTTTGTAGCTGGTGGATTTTTTTTATGGATCTTGTGTTTGAGGATTTCCTACGCTTGCGGGGAAAGGTCAAAACATGGATCGAAAAAGGTCCGATTTGGAAGATGACTCGAATGAATGATAGAGACATATTTACGAGACTTTCTGCAAACGTTGTTTGCCGGAACAGAAATCTATTATTTTTGGCAATCAATGTATTTAAAGGAATTATCTTTTTATAACTTTTGATTTGATTTGATGCTAGGTTATGGCAGTGCGTGGCCGAATGGTTACGCTGTCCGCTTTGTAAGCGGATGATTCTGGGTTCGATTCCCATCTGCTCCAACCTTCCATCGGATGAGGAAGTAAAATGTCGGTCCCGGCCTTGGTTGTTAGGCCGTTAAGTCATTCCAGGTGTAGGAGTTGTCTCCATGCCATAAGTACAAACAACACACCAAACCAAGCCTACTCCGGTGGAATCGCTGGCGGCGGTTGGACTCGCAATTCAAAGGTCGTCAGTTCAAACACTGGGGTGGAAGGTTCCTTGGAGTAGAAAGAGGTTTGGGTGCCCTCCCCATTCAAGCCTTCGGACTCCTAGGTTCGAGCAGAAACTTGCAATAGAGACCACAAAAGACCCGGGGTCGTTAATGTAGATGGTTTGATTTTTTTTATTTTTGATTATGAATTCATTTTAAAAATATACATTTCCTACATTGTTAAACTCAAAACTAAAAAATCACAAGCTAAGTTTTTCGGTTTACAATTTTTGTTATTTCAAGCATTTTGCAAATTTAGAAAACGTTTACATAAAATATTTGAAAATTTCTGGGAGCTAAGCTTTAAAACGTTCTAATTGTCAGTTAAATGGACCGGCAAGGGTCCTGATTTTCGGTTCAAAGATCAGAAATCACTCACTCATCGTCGAGCGAATCATTGCCGACTGGAGCTCGCAACCAATCGCGAACGAACTCTACACTCAGGCTGCCAGCGACTTGCTCAATCGCTTCTCCCAGCGACACAAATACTTCGTGAATTTCTTTGCCCACTCCATCCGTCGATCCGAGTCACACACGAATATGTTCAGAGAGGAGAGAATCTAACAACATACCAGCTCGGCGCTCTTTTGGCCTGTACTACCACAGTTTGCCGTAAATTTGTATTTGGCATGATGGAAATTGCTGAAAATTGTGTTTTTGATGTTGTGTTATCAACAAAATTGCAAAACATTTTTGATAACATATATTTTAAGCAGTTTAACAACTGAGTAAAACAAAGCCGATCGCAAACTATTTCGACTCAGTGACTGAGCGATAAACGCAATCGTTCTCTCAATTCGCTGTACTACCCGACTGAAGTGAGAGGGAGAGCAAAGAGAGAGTATTCGACAAACGGTAAGAAATGGTCAGAGAATTTTTTTGTCAGGTTGTAGGGCTCGAAAAATGCAATTTTTGAGATAAATAAAAGATATGAAAATGAAATTTTTTTACCATATTTTCATTTGAAAACTGTGTATTTTGTTGAAAAGTCTGGCCGCATCCGAAAACAGATGGATATTTCGAAATTTGCGCGGCAACTCGCCCAGGTTCAGCACACTAGCTTTCATCTGAATTAAGAAGAATCGAAATCTATTCTTTTGATACAAATACCCCCAAAACGGTGTTATACCCACTCCAAAATGTTTATTTAGCAATTCTATGGTAATATATTGATATTAAGTTGAATTAAAAGTTTGCAAAATCAAGTTTAGATATGTTTTATATAGAATTTCCAGAGTTATATAAACTTTTATACTAAGTAGTTAGTAAACTTTATATGCAATCCAAATTATTTTTTTAATCAGTCAAGGATGCCTATTTGGAGTTGGGAGACTGGATTTATGGTGATTTGTCAACAAATAACATTATTTATGTTAATTTTTTGAAAGGTGTACAAACTTTTTTTGCACCTTTTTTATTTTCGTAATAGTATTTGTTATATAACTTTTAAAAAAATCATCTTTTCATGAGCTTTTTGTAGCAAAATGTTTGGTATGAGTTTCTGAACAAAACGTAGTACTAGGTTCCTGTCAAACTTTAAATTTTTAACATGTTTCATCACAAAATGTGCATAGTGCCCAAGGGGTGTAAATACTTTTTTTACATACTGTAATTAGTTTGTCTATATAATTTTCCATACAAATTTGGCAGCTGTTCATACAAAAATGGTGTATGAAAACAATTTAAGCTGAATTCTACATTTGAATCCACTTTGATAGTTCAGGAAAGTGGTCAAATCCTATAAAAGTAAAAGGAAGTTATAAATATAAAATACAAAAAAAATCAATTTAAATAAAATCGAAATATAAAAAAATGCAGGATCTCTATGATTTAAAGACTAATAATTTAATGTTAATTCAGTTAAATTCAGAAGAGTACAAATATGGAGTTGATGCAATATGAATAGCCTTATAAAATTATCACCGACTGTAAATTTGAATGTGAACAGTGACAGTTGAATACTTCAAAATTGTATAAATTCACGCAGAAAAATATTTTTTACGATCAACTTGTACGAGGTTAGATTCAACAATTTTTTTGTTGAATATAATAAACGCCGATTTTGCATTGAAACAAACCTTGATTTTCTCAATTCCACAAAAATCTTTTGTTGTTTTGAAAAAGTTGCTTTGACGTTTAGCGTTGATTCAACAGAAATCTTGATTTTCAAATCAAGAAAAAGTACACAATGTTGATTAAAATTTGCCTTATTTTCTGCGTGTTAGAGACTACTCAAATATATTGGCACAGTGCTAATATAAATGAAATCACATTTGAAATTTTAAAATTATGTTCAGAATTAAATTAAAAACAAAACTGTTTAACAGTATCGTCACCTGTAGTTAATTGGGAAAATTTAGGCGAATTGAGACAAAAATATTCTTCATATGATTTCATGATTCGATTATCCAACTTTTGTCAACCAGTTGACAGTGTATCAGTTAAAATCCAAATAGCAAATTTTCATTATGATCTCTCAAATTCCAGCGTACTAGCAAAACAAAAATAAAACTTTAAGTGAATCAGTCTATCAAATTTCTTCCCCACTATGGCTGCGGTGGCGCTGACAGGCTCTGACTTTCGTTTCGTTTGTCGGCGTCTCGCGCGTTCAAATGTCAGAATGAATTAATGAATGAATTTGGACACACAGCCACGCCACACGCCCCAGAGCGGCTAGAAACCACACTTCCGAGAAGGGTCAAACCCAGAAACTGACACCCCAAAAACCCAGCAGGGGAACCATAAAGACTTAATCACAACCCACGAGTGATACCCTCAAATTGGCAGCTCAACCATTGCGACACTTACCTTTTTTCTTTTCTTTTTTTTTTTTTGCTGAATCAAAATCCAAAGTCGATCGCTGCGTCGACTTTTGGCATCAGGTAGAGACGGTTCGGTTCAGCTGCCAGCCAGTCGCCACACTCTAATCCACTGTCAATGACCCGATCATTAGGCAAAACATCACTTCTTCGGGTCGGCACGAGGCCGCGATCATGCGGCGATCTGCGGTTTTGTTTATGAAATATCGCGGCCGGTGATCGGCGGGTTGGTTTTCTTCGTTTTCTCTTCTTGAACTTTACTTCACTTTGCTTGCTGACGCTCTCTCCCGGCCTTCGGCATTGATTTGTTATAAAACACGCACGCAGATAAATCTAGAAACGGCCTCTCACTCACATCTGCACCGAATATTGGCTCTCTTCCTGTGTTTGCACTCTCATTCACACACACACATATAAATGCACTAAAACACGTTCGAAATGCAGCTCGAATCCAGAGCATAAGTCGATCGACGATCGATCGGAACTTGATTGGTGTTTCTTCAAAGGGATTGATTTGGCTCTCCCTCTCTTTCTTTCTGTACTCTTTTGGCTTTGGGATCACACTCATACACCGACGCGATTATTGATCATTCGCACATGTTGGTCTCGAGCTCTGTCATTATCTGGAATGTGAAATATTAAAAAAAAATCATCAGTTATTACAAAAGTACTCAAAACATTTACTGAATATAATTGTTGCTATAACAAAAAAGTGTTTAAGCTGATGTTTGTTTTGTTTTGTATTGTTTGGATTTGGAAACTTTGCCTTTCGATTCTTTCATAAACCAGATTCTGGTTCATACACCAGAAAAGCCTTCATACAAATTTGATGCTATGTATTAAAAAAAATCAACACAAATGTACAGAAATCTGTACCTTGAAAACAGATTTTATGATTTATTTGGTGTTTTTTTTTGTTGCACAACTTTTTTTAACTAACTTTTGATCACAAAAACTAGATTTTTAAAAACGTGATTTAAAAAAACCCGATAGTATTTTAACAGAAGGTTGAAAAATTTATCACATTTCACAGTTTTACTTTTTAACAATAAAATCGGATGAATAGTTTTCAGCTATTGTTCCGAATAAATAACACTTAGAAAAAGATTTTTGCTCGTATTTTTTTTTCTTTGCAAATTCTCAACAACTAAAACTCGGATCAACAATGTCCAAAAAAGAAAATTGTAGATAATTTTCCCAAATATACTTTTTATCAGCAATGGACGAGGATGATCACTATTTTAAAACACGAAAAAAGCCTTTTTTCTGCAAAATTCGCATTTAATGTTTACTTAAAATGGCCTTATTCCGAGATCGCAAAAATCATTATTTTAAAAAAAACTTAATTTGATGAAAAATTAAACGTTTGTCAAAATAAATAAAATTTAATGAAAAGTCCATTTACCAGAAGAATTGTTCAATTGTCAACATTAATAAGTTCATGGAAATATTAAACGTTATACAATGCTATTTTTATAGTTTTCAATTGCTTCACAAGTTTTTCTTTTAAAAATGTATAATTCAGGCAAAAAACATTGTTTGCTTTCAGACACTTTAAAACAGGGATGACCAAAGTATGGCCCGTGGGCCAAACGTGGCCTGCAAGTTCATTTTTTTGTGGCCCGCGGACCCATTTTGAATGATCATGTAAAATTGCCCTTTGACTCATGTTTAAGTGATTTTATAGTTTCTAGAAATAAAGGTTAAGTTTATGCCTATTTAGTGAACCTTTTTAGATTTTGTTAATATAAAACTAAGTGTATAATCGGGATCAAAGTATGGAAAACCCATACTTTGATCCGGATTATATTGAAATAAATATTGCGTCAAAAATCTTTCTTTTCTATCTGATAAAAAGAGCAAATTATGTCAAAATTTCTTCAAATATTTTGTTATTGTTATTGTTATTGAAGGATTTTTTTTAAATCCTTCAGTAACTATTTATCATTAAGATTGCACATAATTCAAAAAATAAATAACACACCTCTACAAAGTTTGTGTCACCCTTCAAAAATATATTCAAAACATATTTAAAAAAAAAAAAACAATTTAAATACCTTTGAAACTTTCGTTATATTTGTGAAATCACGATTGTTGTGACACGAAAATTGCAATGAAAAGCAGATGAATAAAATTAGTGATGGTATTTTTTTGGTTTTTCTGATTTTAATAAAATTTAACAATTGATTTGAGGTTTATTTGTACGAAACTGTTATTTTTTGTATTCGAGTATATATTTTTTTTTAGTTTTATAGATTGAAATTAAAAAAAACATGAGCTTCAAATTTGACCCGCCATTCAAAAACTTTGAGCACCCTTGCTTTTAAAAGTGTTGAGTTGAGGAAGGGGAGAGAGACTTTATATAAAATTAGCAGTAGTCTTTAATTAAAATAAAAAATAAGTTATGTCACAGTTATTTTTGCATCTTGACCAATTTTGTTATATTTGCAATGTAATTCACATGATTCAATTGGAGCTCAATCTTCTACAAAATGCAATGACAAAAAATTTAATTATTTTAAAGAAAACTGTAAATTTGAAATGTCAGCAAAACAATTTAAAAAGTAAATTATCAAACCAAACAATACAGTCTCTTTTTGTCATTTTTGTCATTTGATCCATAATTTTCTGAATTAGCCAAAATCATTCCTTTTTCTATTTATTTTTATTTCTTTACAAAATATGTTTTACGATCTTCTTGCCAAAGTTGTATAAAATTTATCATAAAAAAAAACAAACCAAAGATAATTGCGATTTTTTTGCCTCAAGGATTCGTGAATTCCAAGAATTTTCTTTGGTTTTATCCTCAGGTTATGCAAAGTTTTTTTTTGTAATGCTGATTTAAAACGGAATGTTTAAATATCTTTTTGCAATTCCGTCGTGAAACTACTTACTTTTCCTGTCATTCTTGAACGACGAAATAGCCTACTTTTCTGTACCAAAAATAACAGAATCGAATAGCAACACTTTTCAAAATAAATGCTGAAAAGTTCTACTTTTCAGCACTGAAATGGGTGCTGAAAAGTTGAACTTTTCAGCACTTGTTTCGAAAAGTAACACTTTTCATCATTTTTTTGATTTAAACGATTTATTGACAACATACATGAAAATTTGACTTAAAATTTCACTCAATGGGTGTTTTTCGGAATTGCAAAAAATGTTGTATGGAACTCGTTGCAAAACTTAATTTTTTCAGCACTCTTCGTATTTATCCAACTCGGTGAACCTCGTTGGATAAATGTACGACTCGTGCTGAAAAAATCCTCTTTTTGCAACTTGTTGCATAAACTACTATTTCAAAATCTTTATTTAGCCGTTGACAAAAAACTTGAAAATTGTAATTTAAACGTGAAACTTTATTTTTAAGGAACACGGTCTTGAACACGGTCTTGAATTATTATGTTTTAATTGATTTTTGAATGGTATGGCTTTATTGAAAATAATTTACGACAGATACAAAAAAACTAGCTTATGATTGTGAACATCATATTACAAATAAAACACATTGAAAATAGTAAAAAAATAAAGTTTGTCAAAAGAACTTTTTCAAAAATATGTTTGTCTAGTAAACTTTAAAAAAATAAAAATCTTTCGTTTAAATAATTGATATCTTTAAAACGATTTCTAAAATGATCTAATGTAGCACCTCTAATGTAACACCTTCTATTTTTCTTCAAACTGACTTCTATAGCAACACACACCTTCACTGGAAAGTCAACCTCGTGGTCACCATCCCCAACTTCTTCGGTAGTTTGAGTGCCCCTTTTTCCAGCTGCTGAACCACAACTATTCAACTGCCCAACTGATCGCAAAAGAGCCTGTGCCTGTGTTGAGACCATGAACAAGGAAATAACAGAGCAAAATAAAAAAGTAGTGAGCATGGGCAAGAGCATGAAAAGGCAAGAATCGAATCGAACGGATTCACCTCACCGACGACCGAAGTGGACTTTGACGACTTCGACGACGACGATGCGGAGGTTGCGGTAGATTTTGTGGTTTTCCTTTTGGCTGGAAGACTCCGAGACACCATCGGTGCAGAGAGAAAGACAACCCATCCGTCCGTCCGGTAGCAGTGATTTAAAGATTGTCTTTGATTTATGACTAAGAGGAGCAAAGGCAGTGATCTTTTTTTCTGGACGCTTAAATAACAGTAAAATAACACTTAAATTTTCAGAATGAGGTTTGATTTATTTATGATTTCCTATCATTATTTAAATTTAATGGCTCACGCTTTACTCATCGCTTTAATATTTACGTACAACATTAAACGAGCTATTTTTTGAGACTCTATGTTGCAATTTTTTATCAGCTTTTAATATGTTGTTAACAATTCAGCGACCACGTTATACAGTCCAGACTCGATTATCCGAAGGTTAGTATGGGACTTCAGATTACCAAATCACGAACAAATTTTTTTTCGTTTTTTTTATTAATTTATTTTTAACATCAAATTTGAGATCTGCGACCCGATATTGGCCAAATTTGACTGGTTGATTGCCTATCAAATAAAAATTGCATTTTTCAATATCTCATCAGCGCTATTTGGCCGCCATCTTGAATTTTAAAAATCTAAATCGTTTTAGATTAGTTTACAGGTCATACTTAAAAATTCTTTCGTGATTCGATTATCCGAAGTGAAACTGGACTGTACATATTCATTATTTCGATATTTAGTTCTTGAACTATCTATCATGATATTATAGATTTGGAATGGTTGTGATATAATAAAAAATATATTTTAAAAAAATTACGGAGATTTAGTAAAGTTTTGCATTAGAACTGAAAATAAAAATTCTTTTATTAATTCATCAAATTTAATTTATGTGACAAGTTGCACATGTTGTTTCAAAATACGATTTTTTTTTCAAAACGAGAACCGCCCTTTGAATGGAATTATAAGTCAAATATCTATGATTTTAGACTAATCTCCGTTCAAATTTAAATTATATTAAAAATTATTACTATTTGATACAAGTGCAGAAATGTTCAACTGATTCGTAGAACTTTTCAGCCCTTATATCAAATAGTATAAGGTAATATTCCGCCAACATACACAAAATCGGAATAAGTTGCCCCGACCCCGATATAGAATTTTCCCTTTCAAAGCTCTAATTACAAACATTTCATTTTACATTTTTTCATTCAAGACAATCCAATGATACTTATTTCAACGTTCTATTTGGACTTGATTTCGGTTTTGTATGGCGGATTTCATTGTACCAAGTCCATTTAAACACTATTTTTTATGTCAATTTGTATCGTTTCTATTAAAAACTTATATTTTTCTGCATGTTTTTATTGTGAAATTGTCTCAAAAACACGAATATGATAAAATTATCACCAGAAAATGGGATCTAAGGGGTCCCGAACAAAAATTTACAACCGAAAAATTCACTGAAAGTAAAAGTGTCTATTTAATATGTTAAACTGCCTTACCCAAAGCGTTCTTAGTCTCAGATGGTAGTCCCAAGCTGTAGGTCGAACCGAGTTGATATCTGGATTGAACACTTTTTTATTAGAGTTTGAAAGTTATGCTATTTTTTCACTAAAATGCCAATAACTCCCTTAAGATTTAACCAATTGGGATGCTTTTTTAGGCCTTTCAAATGCACTTTGAATTTTGAAATTAAATTGTATTTGGCCTACGTTATAGCCATTTTAAGTTTTTTTTTACGATTTTGAACCTTCAAACTTTGTGTCCCGATTTGCCCCACTTCCCGTTGCTAAAAATTCTCTATTTTGGCCAGACGCTAGTTTTATATGTACAAACAACCCCTGAAAATTTCAAGCAGATTTCTAAGGTCGATGTGAGATGGGTATGCTTTGCTCGTGGACTCACTCTTAATTGATTGAAAAATTACGTCGAAAAACATAGTTTTCCATTTCGGAATAATGTTAAACATATAAAAACCATTAATTTTTAATTTTGTATGTTTTCACTGTGTGTTTCCAAGAACAAACTTAAGATAAAAAATTCGACAAGTCTGATATTTGGCACCATGAAAGAAGGGCTCTTTCCCGACATTTTGCGGGGTCCGGCGAAATATTTCGTCGGGGCGTCTAGAGCAACTTTTGAAGATTTTTTTTCGATTTTATAGGATTTTTCTTAAGAAAAATCGATGGAAATGAAAAACTTAGTAGGCGGTGTTCATCGTTTGAATGGGAATTAAATCCAGAAATTATGGAGAAAGTAACTTTTTATTTTACTAAATTAAGTATATCTCTGCTTATATTGAACCAAAATTGATACTTTTTAATGGAAATTGGTCAGAAAATTGTTCTCTACAATGTGATTGACTCGAAAATGTTTTAAAATATTTTAGTGGTGTATGGCAGAGGATTGAAAAAAATATTTTGGGAACCTTTTGGGTAATAAGTAGCTTTTAAATGAAAAAATCTAATTTTAGCAATGGTTTAAGCTTGAATTTGTATCCAGGCAATCTGTTGCTGTATTTTTATGACAAATTGTACAAAGAAAAGATTTTCATTTGATCGTTTTGAGGTTTACAGATTGGATGTTGGGGTTATTTCAAAGAAAGCTAGAAAACTGGTAAATTTGAGTTGGAAACTTTTGATTTGAGGTCAAATATGTAATTTAAGGTCGCTTGGGGCACATTCATAAGAGATTTGATGGATATGAACATGTCCCCATTGATTCCCATCGATTTTTCCGAAGAAAAATCCTATAAAATCGAAAAAAAATCTTCAAAAAAAAGTTGCTCAAGACCCCCGACGAAATATTTCGCCAGACCCCGCAAAAGGTCGGGAAAGGGCCCTTCTTTCATGGTGCCAAATGTCAGACTTGCTGAATTTTTTATCTAAATGTTCTCGGAAAAATACACCGTGTTTTACTACGTTTTCTTAAAAAAGAAGTATGGGTTATTTAAAATATGGATAAAACTGATATTTTCAAGAATTTCAGAAAAAAATCAGATTTTAAATATTGCTTGAAAAAATCAATAATACTTACATGCCAAGATATAAGGGACAAAAAATTATTGCAATTTTTTGTGAAAATGTTGAAATTTGTCCAAAAATGTTGAAATTTGTCATACATTCAAAATAGAAGATTATTTTGTCAAATAATGCTTGTATTCGAAATGAAATTTTTACAAGTCTCCATACAATTTTGGCTGCTGTCCATACAAAAATGGTATGTAAATATTCAAACAGCTGTAACTTTTGAGTGAATTTTCTGATCAATTTGGTGTCTTCGGCAAAGTTGTAGGTATTGTTGAGGACTTTTCAGAAACAAATAAGTACACGAAATAAAAATTTGCAGGTTTTTTTTTATCATCTTTTTTTTTCACTAAAACTCAATTTCCCAAAATACGTATTTTTTGATTTTCGAGATTTTTTGATATGTTTTAGGGGACAAAAATCCGCAACTTTTGAGCTATAGAGAAACATGGTCAAAAAATCTGCCGCCGAGTTTTTGAAAAAAACAATGATTTTTGGAAAAAAATCAAAGTTTCATGCAAAAACAAGTTATTTTTTAATGCAAAATTGATTTTAGCGAAATATTTGCAGTTTTTCAATTTTTAAAAATAGTGACCATGAGTGACCGTTTCTAAAAAAATTTTTTTTTAATTTTCAGAAATTTTGCTATACAATGGTCTAAGAGACATTGAAGATTGGACCTCGGGTTGCTGAGATAGAGCCAAACATTGAATATTACGCCCATTTAAAATGCTAGTCTTGATTTAAAAAAAATCAAAATATTTTTTTCGAAAAGATCGGAAAATTTCACGAATTTTTCATGCATTAAAATTGAAAATCGGACCATTATTTGCTGAGATATGGTCATTAGAAAATGGTGGGTTGTTTTGATGAGATTAAGAAAACTTCAATTTTCGTGTTTCTTTTTCTTAAAGCGGCTCTATCTCAGCAACCCGAGGTCCAATCTTCAATGTCTCTAAGACAATTGTATAGCAAATTTTCTGAAATTTTCCAAAAAAAATATTTTAAGAAGTGGTCACTCATGGTCTCTTTTTTTTTAAATTGAAAAACTGCAAATATTTCGCTAAAATCAAATTTTCGGTGGCTCTATCTTGAAAACGGAGCACTTTATCAAAAAATCTGTACGGTACTTTTCGATTGCAAATTCAATTTTGCATTAAAAAATAAGGTCAAACTTATTTTTGCATGAAACGTCGATTTTTTCCAAAAATCACTAATTTTTCAAAAATTCATAACTCGGCGGCAGATTTTTTGACCATGTTTTTCTATGGCTCAAGAGTTGCGGATTTTTGTCCCCTAAAACATATCAAAAAATCTCGAAAATCAAAAAAATACGTATTTTGGGAAATTGAGTTTTAGTGAAAAAAAAAGTTAATTAAAAAATCTGCAAATTTTTTTTTCCGTGTACCTATTTTTTTCTCAATAGTCCTCAACAATACCTACAACTTTGCCGAAGACACCAAATTGATCAGAAAATTCACTCAATAGTTACAGCTGTTTGAATATTTACATACCATTTTTGTATGGACAGTAGCCAAAATTGTATAGAGACTTGTTTGGATGAACCAATCACACAAAATAGTTTATTTGGTCATAGGGAAGGCCTTCACAAAGTTTGAGCCAAATCAAAAAATACAAATAAAATCCATTTCCGTTTTGATAGAGAATTGCTCATTTTACTTTCTTTAAAACTAAATATTTGCATCCAAACTGCAAAACCCTTTATAAAATCTTTTTTTTTTATTTCTAAATTTTTATCTAACGTTCCTTCCGGCTCGCCACCCGAATAATCTTTTCTAAATGTTTTGTATTATTGGAATACAATTACATTACTGGGGTAATTTTAATCAAGGTTTAATTTTAATGTTTATTTCCACTTTTCATTAACAGCACTCAATCCTGCCTCAGAATCATCCCTGGGGTCAGGTTAGGTATTATTTCTACTTTTTATTGGTGACTTTAACTGTTCACCGGGGCAGTACACGGAGTCGACATAGCTTGCCCAACTATTGCACTGGTGCAGATCTTCTGGTGGCCTGGGGGGCACAAATCGACATGCCGCCGCCGCCAAGACCTGTCCTGTGCAACTCGAGAACGAAATCATCGCGAGGTATCTGCCTGCTTCGCTCACTAACACTTTTTATGCTCCCTTTTTTTCTGCTTTATGGTATTGGTAAGGCTGGCTGTGGCCCTCGATGCTGGAGCAAAATATAAATCATGATTGTGTACCACAACACGGTTTGGTATGTTGACTTTATAAACTATAATTAGATTATTACCGTGTGTATACAATTGAACTGTGGTTCGATGCTTCGATGAGCTGGAAAGCAGGGAACTTTTTCAGTTCTTTTCTGAGGTGTTTTAAGAAAGAAGCGAAAAGAAAATGTTTTTTTATGCTTAAAAATTTACATGTTAACCTTATAACACCACAATCTTGAACTTTTTGACAGTTGCTTTGTATTGTTTTGAGTCCTGCTGAGATTTCATCTCTTTATCTCAAGATCCTTATCATACTGTTCATCTCGAACCAGAGTGGCGATCTTTGCGCTGAACCGGAATCGTCAGAAATTCGCGCGCAAAAAACTTCTCTCCGTGTGTGCAATTATTCACTCAACAAACGATGAGTGTGAGTGTGTGTCTTCGAGTTTCAACGAGTGTGATGAACATTTACAGAGACACGTTATTAACCGATCACCCGGGAAAATTGCGACGTCTGATCGTAGCACCAGGATGGAAGTGATGTTTTTTTTTGCGTGAAACTTTCCACCAACCACAATTACGCGATATTTTGACGAAGAGTTAAGAGCGGTTTTTTCTGCTTGTTTATTTTTTTTTGGTTTTGGCGCGAGCGCGATCGCGCCACTTAAAGATGATGGCCAGCACTTAACGGACATGGGAGAGGCCGGTTAACCGGCTGTCACGTGGTGTTTCATCTTTTGAAATGATAATTTTACTGAATTTCTTGGTTCTAATTTTTAATGCTATGTCATCATCGAGTTCACCGTGTGCATTATTCTCAAAATTGCCAAAGAAAGATTTTTTTGTTAACAAAATCTGTATCTTTACAGTATCGTCCACCACCATTAAGAAAAATTTGAACACTAAAGTCATAACAAAAAATATTTTTCATCAATATTAAACACGACTAAGCCCACCCTGCTCCCCCTACAACACTCATTTCATCACCGTAGTAAAGTCGCTGATAATTGACCACTGATTGCCGCGGCAGCTTCTTCGTTTTTTTGCATCTTGGCTCCCTCACCTCCCTCTTAAGACCATCACCACCACATCAACTGACCAATTTTGGCAACTTGATGTTGTTGCTTTTGCTGGGTTGTTTGATTCATCGGGGAGTACCTTACCTTAACATCAACAGCCTTCAAGATTTGCCTTTTTTCGCGCGAAAAATTCATTCAACTCGTCTATTTTTACCATACTTTGTGGGTTTTTTTTCCTACTGTTGTTGTTGTTTTAGCTGAGCTCTTTTTTTGTTTCTTCAGTTTCGGCCATTATTTTGCTTTTCTCTTAAAATTACACAAAACCAATCAAGCCACATTCGTATCTAATAACCTTTATAATGTATATTTCTCCACCTTTACACAATAGACCACGAGGAAGAAGAAAAAAGTTTGATTGATGGATGGAGCTGTGGAAGCATTTTCCGTCAGCAACCATTTTTCCCAGCGTCGGCGGAATCGGACGAAATCGATTGAATTGGCTGCACTTTTCGAGAAAAGGTATTTTGCAGCATCCGTTCGGAAGGCAGGAATGCCAGCAACAGCAGAGGCTAATTCGATTATTTTCGGAACCGTTTTACGACATCCTGCCCGCAGCAGGCCTTGCGGTATTCCATATGGAATTCACAGACAAGGAGATTTGAGTTTCAATTAATTCACCGGGAGATATATTACAGATTGTGTCGTTCTTCAATCGAAAAAAATACCATAATAAATATTTTTATTAAATTTCTCATACATTTCAAAAGTGTTGATATTTTTCTCAAACACTCCAATTTACAAAGTTAAGTATTAGATTTGAAAATAAACAAACACAAAACTCAAAACTATGCACTTAAAAACAAAACGCAAGTATGTTAGCAATACAATATTAAATTATCGGAAAATTTTCAATAATTCTAGAGTTTTTTTAAAGTTCTATAAGATATTGTGTCAAGAATTCCACTCCATTTTGCCGCAATAAAAAAAGAGTATTATGTCAAACGTAGTTTTGTGATTTTTTTAAATGCACTCCTGACTTGATTATCCGGAGGCTTTGGAAAAATATTTACATCGGAGAATCGAATTGCAAAAAATATTTCATTGCGTTATTTTTTAGAATTAAGAATTTTCAAATCCAAGATGGTGGCCAAAACGGCGGTGATGAAGTATTGAAAAAATACATTTTGTAATTTAACAGGCAATATACCATTCAAATTTGACTTTAATGGGGTCACAGAATTCGAATTTGATGTTAAAAGTAAGAAAACAACAAAAAGGAAAAAAAATGGACTGGGTTTTGAAAATAATTTTAATAACTAATATCTACGACAAATTTTCAATTATTTGAAATAGACAATACTGCAATAAATGTGCGTGAAATTTAGAAAATCCGTAGTCTTCTGAAAATGTTCAGTAATGTCTAAAATAAAATGATTAGGCTGTAAAAATGTATGAGAAATTTTCAATCATGTTTCAAAATCATTTTGAATTCAGCATAATTTTCAAAAAATATCTTGTTTTGTAAAAATTGTCAATATTACATAAAATGTTGATACTATTGTAATATATGACAAATTCGATGTTTTGGTCGTCTTTATTGCGAAAAAACATGAAATATAAGGGTTTCCGTTTTTTTCAAAACACGTCGTTTTGTGAAAATGACATCCAGCAAGAGAAATTGTTACGATCAATATTTTTTGATGAGTTTTTTGAAAGCGCGTATTTTTATGAAAAAATTGAGTATTCAAAAAACAAGTACTAATACTACTGAATTTTATTAGATTTCCTATCATTTGATACCCATATTGCAAAAACATGTAATTTGAGTTTTTTTTCTTTCGGAAATAAATGCGTATTTATGAGAAAATTCGAACCTTTTTAAAAAAAATCTTTCACTATTGATATCTATGAGAAGTTGCAATGAATATTCCATATATACAGCAATTCCCCACGAAAACAGCATGATGCGAAAAAAAAGTTCTCCGATCGAGCTCAATTTTTTTTTCTGGGGGATCCTTGGCCGAAATAATTAGACCCGTATTTGTTGTTTGGCCATTAGGGTGACCTATGCCGTGTTAGGGTGGTTCGAAAAATGGCAATTTCCGCAAAAACCACTTTTTTTCAAAAAATCCTATCTCCGCGCCATTTCATCCGATTTTAGCTGTCCTAGACGCAAAAGAAAGGTGATTAGTTTGGATATTTGGGAAAAATAGTAAGAAGTTTCGAAAATCTAGTTAACATTTGAAAAGGTCGTATGAAAACTTAAAATGCTGTTTTGAAGGTCTCGGGACCAAAGAGCCTATGTCTGAAAATATTTTTATCGGATTCCTCGGAAAATTTCACATAACATATCAAAAAATGGTGAAATTATGTTTTTGATACTCTGAGATACGATTTTTTTGAGAAAAAAAAACTGGATTTTTCGACGCGCCACGCGCAAAAATGGAAAAATTACGAAAACGGGAAAAAAACGACTTTTTTCACTGAAACTGCGATAACTTTAAAATTTCAGCGATGACCTATACATGTTATGGTACCAAAAATTGCGTCTTTTAATTACAAAAACAAAAAAAAAGAGAAAAAAACTTTTTGCGATATTAAACATCGAAACTTTCCAAAAATTGAAAAAATGTTTAAATCAGCCCAAACATGCTAAACATGATTTTTAACGCAGGTAAATGCATTTAAAATCAATTTCAGCTGATTGCAGTTAAATTTCCATTTCAAGTTTGATTTTTTTTTTTTGAAAAAAAAATGTTCGCCCACTGAAAAACATGAAATAAAATTTGTACCAGTCTAATGTAAATTCAACAGAACTCCTTTGTAAGGGTCATTTCGTAAATTATGTTAAACTGCTCATAAGATTTTTCTGTGTTCCACACAAAAAAAAATCCGAACAAATTATGAGATTTGCACCAGTTTCCGATGAATTTCCCCTTTTTTAAATAGAATCAGGCTGTTGCAAATATTTTTTGAAGTTTATGTTTTTTTATGAATAAAAAAGTATAAAAATTGAAACTACGAGCCATGGTTTCAACATTTTAATGAAAAAAAGTGTTTTAAAATGCATTATACACCTGTCCAGTTGTTTTTTCATCATTAGTTTCCAAAATATCTAAGTATTCACGAATATTTTATTTTCTGCGAATTTTAACAAAATTCAAAATATTTTTTAATAAATATGATTTTCAATGCAGAAAAATGCATTTTAGATTGTTTTCAGTTGATTTGACTTCTATTTTCATGGAAATTTTTAAGTTTTTTGGAAATTTTTTTTTTGCCCCCTGATTTTTCAGACCAGTTTTCAAGGCGGGGGGGAGGGGGGGCGACATAAACTTTGAAAAATATTTGCAACGGCCTTATTCTTAAAAAAGAAAAAAAAACATTAGCCAAAATAATTTTCAAACCTCCAAATTAAACTTTTTTTAAAGTGCAGATTGGAAAAGTAAAGTTAATCTTGGCATACAAGTTTATTATTTTTTTTAATATAAAGCATCCAAAGAATTGATAATATTCTGAGCACAATAAAATACACAAATCCAGTTGTCTGTGATCCCGGCTGCATGTTGCACACCGGACAAGAACACAAACTTTGTAAGGTGTTTCACCGATGATGCATGGCAAGCAACTTTTCACTTTGTGTCCCCCTTGTTAAGGTGCGCTCATTATCACAATGCTGACGACAGCTTGCGTGCCCCTAGGAGACGGTAGAGATGTTGTTGTTCTGTAATTAGTTATTCTTAAGAAATGTCATTCTCATTTATTTCATATTTCATTTCACATGGTATAATAAGTTGAAAACAATATTTTTTTTCTATCGTGATTTTTCGCCTTAAAAATTGTTTAATATATAACATACTTAAATTACCTACCTCAAACATCTCTACCTCACATATGATACAGCAGGAGAGAGAGGCCTGCTGACCATGAAAACTGTCGGTCTGGGGCCGGACAGTCCACAATGTCACAATGTTCGAGTGAGTTGTGCAGTTGCAGTTTGCTGCAAAACGCGCAATTTCAGGTCGATGCTGCCGGCCTGCTGCAGTCTGGAATGCGCCACGCTCGATTGAGGGCACTTTGCTGCAGCAAGGGGGGGGGGGAGGGGTGGAGCAAACGCAGCTGCTTGCCGTAAGATCGGTAGATCGGGTTGAGGATGGATGACGAGCGGGATGAAATTGAAAAAAAATATGCTGGAGCAACGCGCATATTTTGCTGTTGATTAAGGGTGGTATCTACCAAAAGCAGAATTATGTTGTGGAAAAGAGCAGAATAAAGGTTGAATTTTGGAAGGTTGTAAATTGGGTTGATTAAATATTACCACTTTTACTAATTTTACCTAAAAATTTATAAAAAAGTGAACTTGAGTAAAAATCGATAGAAATTGATGAAAATTCATCAGTTCCTGGTGTAATATTACAGATTTTTTTACACAAAATCTGTTATGAATATTACCATTTTTATGTTTATGTGAGCTTTACAAAATATTTGAAGGTGATTCTTGCTTTGCAATGATAAAAAATCAAATGTTACATCAAGCAAATTTGAATTTATTTTAAATTATGAAAATATGGTTTGTTTTATGGAATTGCACAACGAAATCTAAAACAAAAACTTGGTTTTAAACTGAGGTTTTGTCAAATACATTGAAATAACATTTCTCGATCTTTGAATCCAAATTGGATTTATTTTTTCAATAATGTTTTAATTATATTTGCAAATATTGGTTTTCGTCGGCGATAACTACTAAACTTAACAAGGGAAGTTAGAAGTTTTCTAAAGCTTATGTCTGCCGGTAGATAGGTCCAGACAAAGCGCTAGCAGTTCTAGTACTAGTACTACATAGTACTTTATCTGCGTAAGAACTGTTGATACCATTTTTAAAAAGAACTGAGTACTTAGTCTGAATATCCTCTCGCAGCGATTTATCATAAATTGCGTTTAATTTAAAAGCAAAATTACGCCTTTTAATTTTTTTAAAGTATGTGTCACCTCTTTAAAATATTTGTTAAAAAATAAAATTAATTCGAATTATTTTTAAACAATTAAGCCAAGTAAATGATCAAACCTTTTTCTTAGCCTTCCTAAGGTGTTAGGGTCTAAATGACCCAGACGGCTTATAAAATGTGCTGTAACTTTTATTCATTCTAACTTACAGACTTGAAACTTGCTGACTTTTCCTAACTTTGTAAAATAAACATTTTGTAACCGGAAGCAACCTCCAGCGCCACCTAGAAAGGGCGCTACAAAAAAACTTACGTCAAAGGTTTTTTTTTTTCTTATGACAGAAACGTTAAATATATCTGGAGTTTTTTTTTTTTTTTGAAAAGGTCCTATAACCAAATTTTCATTTTTTGCTTTTTGGGTGTTTTTGAATTCCCCTGACTCAAGGCGGTTTCAAAAACACCCAAAAAGCAAAAACTGGAAATTTGGTTTATTGGACCTTTAAAAAAAAAAACTCCTGATATTTGATATATAAAGGAAACCATTACTTATAGAAGGTTTTTAAGTCTAAGAGAACGTCCTTCCTTTTATTTTCAAATAAATATTTTTTCACATTTGGCCCGCAAGCTCAACTGAGCTTAAAATTTAGTCCGCTTTTCAAAAACTTTGGGCACCTCTGACCTAGATTTATTCATAGTTTGTTTTAGTGCTTGAAGCTTGACTAAAAATCATTAAAAAATGACATCTAAGGTGAAATGGGATTTTTTGGTATTTTATGTCTATGAGTAAACATTTTTGCCTTCCTCACTGAGGTAAGGCTATAATCCTGCTCTAAAAATGAACTTTGCACAAAAACGTCGTAGACCTACCTTCATGTATACATATCGACTCAGAATCGAAAACTGAACAAATGTCTGTGTGTATGTGTGTGTGTATGTATGTATGTGACCAACAAACTAGCTCATGTTTCTCGGCACTGGCTGAACCGATTTGACCCGAACTTGTTGCATTCGACTTGGGTTAGGGTCCCATAGATCGAGTTTTATACAGATTGAAGTTTCGATAAGTAGTTCAAAAGTTATGTATAAAAATGTGTTTTCACATATATCCGGATCTCACTTAAATGCATGTAAACTATGTCCGGGTCCACCATCCAACCCATCGATGATTAGGTTATCAGAAGATCTTTCCAAAGAGCCTAAAACATTGAAGATCTGGCAAACCTGGCTCGAGATATGTCCACTTAAGGGATATTTATGTACTTTTTGGATGCCGGATCTCACTTAAATGTATGTAAACTATGTCCGGATCCACCATCCAACCCATCGTTGGCTAGGTTATCAGAAGATCTTTCCAAAGAGCCTAAAACATTGAAGATCTGGCAACCCTGTCTCGAGATATATACACTTAAGTGATATTGATGTACTTTTTGGATGCCGGATCTCACTTAAATGTATGTAAACTATGTCCGGATCGAAGTCGCAAACAAACAACAGAACAGATCGGGAGGAGCTTGCATGCAAGTTTTGCGATCGGTCGAGCAAAGCGTCGGGCATTTTTTTATTCCGATTTTATTGGTGAAAAGTTGAATTTTGTGACGGGAAAAGTATACCACTCGGATCGCGCGTTTTTTGTGAACATGAGGAATATGAAGTTAAGTGCAAATTTCTATAAATAGTGCATTTTTCGCGATAATTTAGTTTTCCCCCAGCCAACGTCAAGATGGCGGCTTGATTTTAAAACGGGGGTCTGCCCTCATCCGGATCTCCTTGCAAGTGTATTAGTGAATTCGGCAGCAACGCAGAGCAAAAACTTTTGTGGTGGCGTAGTAAAGTGTGGTGGGGTGGAGGTTAAATAAGAATAAAGCAGATGATATTTTAGGTTGAAGGTGCAGAAGTGTAAAGCATCTTTAATTCGATCTGCTTTGAAGACTGGCCTGTTTTAATTCAAATTAGTGTTGAATTGGTGTGAAGGAAAATGGCAACAGAGTACGGGAATAGACCTAAGAGCATCATTACCGGTGCGTTGCGGAAATTGTTGCTATTTTATTAACCCGTAACGCTTCTATTTTAGTTTAGTCACCCACTCGCACACCGGTCGTTGCCAAATTAGGTTGTCAATTTACTACCCGGCAACCTTACCGGTGGTTACTGAATTATTTTGTTTGGTGATTTTAATAAAAGTTTTCCCATATATTTGATCACGAAAATAAAATTTTAGAATGTCTACTTTGCGATTCCGACTGGCAGAACCGGTTTTGGGCACTGTGGCCACCGGGAACCTGCTACAACCGAAAAAAGTCCTTTTTGAGGCCCCGACTTTGAGGACCTGTTTCTCCGGAACGATAACACATAGCGGGTTGCTTCCAGTTGCTTTTGACGGGTAATAACCTCAACTTTATGCTCCCGTAGAGATGATTTATCAAAAGTGGACACCGGTTCCGTTAACCCGGAACATCCGAAAAACATGATTTTTACAGATTTTGTTATAAAATCAACACATTAGTACATTTTTTCAACCGGATTTTTTGTAAATTATCACATACGTACACTACATACTACCCCTGACTGTTTGGGATCATTCCGGCCAACTGTGGCCAATCCGGAACCGGTTCCAGGGTACCACCAAAACGGTTCCAATAATGGTATCGCTAGAAACCCATCATGTTGCATATCAAACTTCATGAAATTGAAAATTATGACCATCTAAGGTCATGCCGATATCCTCTGACTCAACCTGGTCACTCCGTAACCGGTTACCGGTGGCCAATGGGGGACACTTCCGGAGAATTCAAGGAAACATATCACGCGACGTATCAAACATCATGAAATTAAAAATTATCAGCATCTAAGGTCATACCGATATCCTATGACCCAACTTGGTCACTCCGGAACCGGATACGGGTTGCCACTGGGGGACACTTCCGGAGGGTCTTTAAGTTAGGTAATTTTGGAAGGTTCAACTAAATTTATCTACTACAGAAAATTCAAACCGCCATCAATGAAATGGTTCCGGAATGGTAATCGGGCTCAGTTGTGTAGCTGCTAGTGTGATTGCTCTCACCCAGCCGGCCTGGGTTCGATCCCAGTCCCCGACCCCGTTCACATTTCTTAAGACGAGTAATGTGTCATCACACCTTCTATCGGATGGGGAAGTAGAACGTCGGTTCCAGCCTCAGTTGTTGTACGGTCATTTGATCATTCCAGATGTAGGAGTTTTCTCCCTGCTATAAGTACAAACAACACTCCAAACCAAGCCTCCTCCGGTGGAGTCCCTGGCGGCGGTTGGACTCCCAATCCAAAGGTCGTCAGTCCGAACCCTGGGATGGAAGGTTCCTTGGAAAATAAGAAGGATTTGGAGCTCTTCCCATTGAAACCTTTTAAATCTTAGGTTCGAGAAGAAACTTCAAACTTGGTTCTTTGCATATTCCACAAATTTCCTCCATTCCCAACCCATTTTCGGTTCCAAATTAATCAGGATGGGACGGAGGACATCGCCATCAGCAATTGTCTCCCAGTGGCCAGGTTGGATTAAAAGACGTGGGCAAGCTTCCCATGCGCCAGTGCCAACGCACACCGCGGGTTTGGTTTTCTAGCTTCGGTACGAGCCTGATCCCATTGTGTGTTGGTATTTCGGTTCATCGTACCAGCGCACCACGACAATCTCGGCTCGTCGCCTCGGTTGTGTGTCTGGCACTCACCCGAGGCATGAACCCAGCGTGCCGTGGTACGCGCCGTGGTATTGAAACCGGTTTGTACCGCCAGCGCGTACCACGGCACGTACCTCGGCTCGTGCCGAGTGAAGCACCTTGGTTCATACGTTGGGTTCATGCCTCGGGTGAGTGCCAGACACACAACCGAGGCGACGAGCCGAGATTGTCGTGGTGCGCTGGTACGTTGAACCAAAATACCCTCGGTTCGAGAGAGTCGGGTACGGGTGTAAACCGAACAAAGCAGGCGCAAAGCAAAACCGAGGTACAAGTGAACCGCGTGTACCGCACGGTGCAGGGAAGCTTGGACGTGGGCAAGACCTTTGGTGGTCATAATTTGCAATTTCATGAAGTTTGATATGTCACATGATATGCTTCCTTGCATACTCCGGAATTGTCCCCCAGTGGCCAGCGGCAACTGGTTCCAGCGTAACCAGGCTGGGTCACAGGATAGCGGCATGACCTTAGATGGTCATTATTTGCTATTTCATGAAGTTTGAAATGTCGCATGATTTGCTTCCCTGCATACTCAGGAAGTGTCCCCCAGTGGCCACCGGTAACCGATTCCGGCGTGACCAGGTTGGGTCATAAGATATCGGCATGACCTCAGATGATCGTAATTTTCAATTTCATGAAGTTTGATATGTCGCATGATATGCTTCCCTGCATACTCCGGAAGTGTCCCCCCGTGGCCACCGGTAACCGGTTCCGGCGTGAACAGGTTGGGTCAGAGGATAGCGGCATGACATTAGATGGTAATAATTTTCAATTGCATGAAGTTTGATACGTCGCATGGTAGGGTTCTTTGCATACTCCGGAAGTGTCACCCACTGGCCACTGGTAACCGCTTCCGGTGTAACCAGGTTGGGTCAGAGGATATCGGCATGACCTTGGATGGTCATAATTTTCAATTTCATGAAGTTTGATATGCAACATGATGGGTTTCTAGCGATACCATTATTGGAACCGTTTTGGTGGTACCCTGGAACCGGTTCCGGATTGGCCACAGTTGGCCGGAACGATCCCAAACAGTCCCGGTGGCCACAGTGCCCAAAAACGGTTCTGCCAGTCGGAATCGCAAAGTAGACGTTCTAACCTTTCATTTGCGGCCAAGACATCCAAAATCGGTCAAGATTCCGAATTTTGGCAGCCAAAAACATTTCTGGGTCATAGAAATCTGGAACGATCTGGAATCTGGAAGCAAACTCGCGTTTCACGTCCAAGATGGCATTCGTCACAAATCTGCTCCGGTCGGAGCAAACTCTAACGTTGCGGCCAGTACCGGTCCCGACCGCCGTACCTCCAGATGTTTTCGTCGGCGTACGTACCCCACCTCTGCGGTCCTTCATTCTGCGATGCGTGGCCGTTATTGTGTTCAACTCGCTGCGTGATTTGAAAACACGGAAGTGCCCTGCCAGGTGTGAAGTTGAATCCGCTGCGGCCGGTTCAAAATAGCTGCTTATTCCACCTCATCCTGTTGGTTCCAGGAGCTGGGGCCACCGAAGTCACGCGCGGACAATTCAAACTGCATATTCCGTCGAACCAAGTAATATTTTTCCGCCGGAACACTTCAATCCGCAATCACCGACAAAACCCGAAAAAAATCAAGCCAAACTCTATCTAGTTTGTTTTGAACTTTGACAGTTCAAAGTTTTAGTTGCGTTGCTAGCGTGTTGCCAAATATGGTAACTCGCTCCCAACCGAGGCGTTACGTTTTAGTTTAGCAACGCATTTGGCAACGACCGGTGTGGGAGCAAAGTTACTATCACGCGTTACAAAACCTTAAAACCTGCCTAATACTCACGCTGGTAAGGTTGCTCTAATGTCGCTTCTGTGTGTTTGACCCGTGCTCAAAGGTTTGGCTAAGAGATGACATGTGTGCGTGTGCGTAGGTCCTCGTGGATCAGAGCTTTCAAGTGAATGTTTGGGCTGGGAGTTGTGCAGTGGAGGTTTTTGTTTTTGTTGTCATTGGACGGCCGGAGGACTGGATTCGCTGTCTTGCTTATTGCCCGATGCCGAGGCCAACGAGAAGGCCAGCATCTCACCAGAATCAACTGAATCTGGATTTGGTGAGTTCGTTTCATGTTGATTGCATTACGAGTGTGTGAGTGAGATTGGGATGAACGGGAGAAGGTTGACATTTGTGGATCATGTGGATCGTAAACGCTCCACAGAAGTGTTGCCATATGGAGCAAATACAAACCTTCTGCAGACTTTTTAGAACATAAATTTTTGTATTAAAGAAGGCTAAAGTTTGTAGTTATTCACATTAAATCGCGCGCGGTTTTCTGTACGGTGTGAAATATTTTTCCAATAAGTAGCATTGATTTCAATTTGTTTCGGGTTTTTGCTATTTTGTGATCGATACTTTCGAATTTTGTGATCGATACTTTCTTTTCCGAAATAAAAAATATAAATTATGTGGAAAAACAGGAAAATAATAAAAACTAACTTAATCCACCTATGTGGTTGGTGCCTTCCTCACTCTTTTCCAACAATGGGTGATATGTAATATGATGGGTTTGGACACAAATTTGATCCAAAAAACACACATATCACTCAAGGGCTCATAAGTGGCATTATAAGTGGTCAGAACTCGAGACAGGGTTGCCAGATCTTTAATGTTTTGGACTCGTTGGAAAGGTCTTTCAATTACCTAACCAACGATGGGTCGGATGATGGGTCCGGACAATGTTTACATACATTTAAATGAAATCCAGCTACAAAAAAAGAAATCGAGACAGGGTTGCCAGATCTTCAATGTTGTGGACTCTTTGGAAAGGTCTTTCGATTACCTAATCAACGATGGGTCGGATGATGGATCCGGACATTGTTTACATACATTTAAATGAGATCCGGCTACAAAAAAGTACATAAATATCACTTAAGTGGTTATAACTCGAGACAGGGTTGCCAGATCTTCAATGTTGTAGATTCGTTGGAAAGGTCTTTCAATTACCTAACCAACGATGAGTCGGATGGTGGATCCGGACATTGTTTACATACATTTAAATGAGATCCGGCTACAAAAAAAAGTACATAAATATCACTTAAGTGGTCAGAACTCGAGACAGGGTTGCCAGATTATCAATGTTGTAGATTCGTTGGAAAGGTCTTTCAATTACCTAACCAACGATGGGTCGGATGATGGATCCGGACATTGTTTACATACATTTAAGTGAGATCCGGCTTCAAAAAAGTATACAAATATCACTTAAGTGGTCAGAACTCGAGACAGGGTTGCCAGATCTTCAATGTTGTAGATTCGTTGGAAAGGTCTTTCAATTACCAAACCAACGATGGATCGGATGATGGATCCGGACATTGTTTACATACATTTAAATGAGATACGGCTACAAAAAAAGTACATAAATATCACTTAAGTGGTTATAACTCGAGACAGGGTTGCCAGATCTTCAATGTTGTAGATTCGTTGGAAAGGTCTTTCAATTACCTAACCAACGATGGGTCGGATGATGGATCCGGACATCGTTTACATACATTTAAGTGAGATCCGGCTTCAAAAAAGTACATAAATATCACTTAAGTGGTTATAACTCGAGACAGGGTTGCCAGATCTTCAATGTTGTAGATTCGTTGTAAAGGTTTTTCAATTACCTAACCAACGATGGGTCGGATGATGGATCCGGACATTGTTTACATACATTTAAGTGAGATCCGGCTTCAAAAAAGTATACAAATATCACTTAAGTGGTCAGAACTCGAGACAGGGTTGCCAGATCTTCAATGTTGTAGATTCGTTGGAAAGGTCTTTCAATTACCAAATCAACGATGGATCGGATGATGGATCCGGACATTGTTTACATACATTTAAATGAGATACGGCTACAAAAAAAGTACATAAATATCACTTAAGTGGTTATAACTCGAGACAGGGTTGCCAGATTATCAATGTTGTAGATTCGTTGGAAAGGTCTTTCAATTACCTAACCAACGATGTGTCGGATGATGGATCCGGACATTGTTTACATACATTTAAATGAGATCCGGCTACAAAAAAGTACATAAATATCACTTAAGTGGTTATAACTCGAGACAGGGTTGCCAGATCTTCAATGTTGTAGATTCGTTGGAAAGGTCTTTCAATTACCTAACCAACGATGGGTCGGATGATGGATCCGGACATCGTTTACATACATTTAAGTGAGATCCGGCTTCAAAAAAGTACATAAATATCACTTAAGTGGTTATAACTCGAGACAGGGTTGCCAGATCTTCAATGTTGTAGATTCGTTGTAAAGGTTTTTCAATTACCTAACCAACGATGGGTCGGATGATGGATCCGGACATTGTTTACATACATTTAAATGAGATCCGGCTACAAAAAAAGTACATAAATATCACTTAAGTGGTTATAACTCGAGACACGGTCGCCAGATTACACTACTCGACAAAACAAAACTTGTGTCAACGGATTCACGATATCTCATCCGTTCCTGAGAGAAAAGGCATCCCCGAATCCGATGCAATCGACAGAATTTGATTTTATGTCCACGCGGACTGATGAAAAGTTGGTACATTTTTTAACATAAAAAATCGAACAATTTAAAAAAAACCATGCGTCTCCTCCCAATTATATGAGCCATCTACAAGAATATGGAAGCGCCTGGTGCATAGCCATTTCCTTTAAGCACAACGGAAACAACCAATACAAATGTATAAAAAAGTTGTCAAGTTCTCGGGGGGTCCACAGCTAGCATTTTTTGTACGATTATAAAAAATAAATATTAAAAGTTTAAAATTAATTTATTTAAAAAACATATTTTTTGATTTATTTGTTTACTAAAATTTTATGTATCTCAAAGATCTATGGGTACTTCGGGATGTCCATGGTCATCCAAGGACTGCCTGGAGTTAATATCTACGAGTCTACCGCCGTAACAAGCAAGAGGTCGTCGGTTTTTGACCCCGGATCATGTGCGTATAGCATCAGTGCATATGGTAGACTACTGTATGAATGTGTTGGGATGTCCATGGTCATCCAAGGACTCCCTGGAGTTAAGATCTACGAGTCTACCGCCGTAACAAGCAAGAGGTCGTCGGATTTTGACCCCGAATCTTGTGTGTTTAGCATCAGTGAATATGGTAGACTACTATATGAATGTGTTGGGATGTTCATGGGCATCCGAGGACTCCCTGGAGTTAAGATCTACGAGTCTACCGCCGTAACAAGCAAGAGGTCGTCGGATTTTGACCCCGGATCATGTGCGTATAGCATCAGTGCATATGGTAGACTACTGTATGAATGTGTTGGGATGTCCATGGTCATCCAAGGACTCCCTGGAGTTAAGATCTACGAGTCTACCGCCGTAACAAGCAAGAGGTCGTCGGATTTTGACCCCGAATCTTGTGTGTTTAGCATCAGTGAATATGGTAGACTACTATATGAATGTGTTGGGATGTTCATGGGCATCCGAGGACTCCCTGGAGTTAAGATCTACGAGTCTACCGCCGTAACAAGCAAGAGGTCGTCGGATTTTGACCCCAGATCATGTGCGTATAGCATCAGTGCATATGGTAGACTACTATATGAATGTGTTGGGATGTCCATGGTCATCCAAGGACTCCCTGGAGTTAAGATCTACGAGTCTACCGCCGTAACAAGCAAGAGGTCGTCGGATTTTGACCCCGGATCATGTGCGTATAGCATCAGTGAATATGGTAGACTACTATATGAATGTGTTGGGATGTCCATGGTCATCCAAGGACTCCCTGGAGTTAAGATCTACGAGTCTACCGCCGTAACAAGCAAGAGGTCGTCGGATTTTGACCCCGAATCTTGTGTGTTTAGCATCAGTGCATATGGTAGACTACTATATGAATGTGTTGGGATGTTCATGGGCATCCGAGGACTCCCTGGAGTTAAGATCTACGAGTCTACCGCCGTAACAAGCAAGAGGTCGTTGGATTTTGACCACGGATCATGTGCGTATAGCATCAGTGCATATGGTAGACTACTGTATGAATGTGTTGGGATGTTCATGGTCATCCAAGGACTCCCTGGAGTTAAGATCTACGAGTCTACCGCCGTAACAAGCAAGAGGTCGTCGGATTTTGACCCCAGATCATGTGCGTATAGCATCAGTGCATATGGTAGACTACTATATGAATGTGTTGGGATGTTCATGGTCATCCAAGGACTCCCTGGAGTTAAGATCTACGAGTCTACCGCCGTAACAAGCAAGAGGTCGTCGGATTTTGACCCCGAATCTTGTGTGTTTAGCATCAGTGAATATGGTAGACTACTATATGAATGTGTTGGGATGTTCATGGGCATCCGAGGACTCCCTGGAGTTAAGATCTACGAGTCTACCGCCGTAACAAGCAAGAGGTCGTCGGATTTTGACCCCGGATCATGTGCGTATAGCATCAGTGCATATGGTAGACTACTATATGAATGTGTTGGGATGTCCATGGTCATCCAAGGACTCCCTGGAGTTAAGATCTACGAGTCTACCGCCGTAACAAGCAAGAGGTCGTCGGATTTTGACCCCGAATCTTGTGTGTTTAGCATCAGTGCATATGGTAGACTACTATATGAATGTGTTGGGATGTTCATGGGCATCCGAGGACTCCCTGGAGTTAAGATCTACGAGTTGACCCCGGATCATGTGCGTATAGCATCAGTGCATATGGTAGACTACTATATGAATGTGTTGGGATGTCCATGGTCATCCAAGGACTCCCTGGAGTTAAGATCTACGAGTCTACCGCCGTAACAAGCAAGAGGTCGTCGGATTTTGACCCCGAATCTTGTGTGTTTAGCATCAGTGCATATGGTAGACTACTATATGAATGTGTTGGGATGTTCATGGTCATCCAAGGACTCCCTGGAGTTAAGATCTACGAGTCTACCGCCGTAACAAGCAAGAGGTCGTCGGATTTTGACCCCGGATCTTGTGTGTTTAGCATCAGTGAATATGGTAGACTACTATATGAATGTGTTGGGATGTTCATGGGCATCCGAGGACTCCCTGGAGTTAAGATCTACGAGTCTACCGCCGTAACAAGCAAGAGGTCGTCGGATTTTGACCCCGGATCATGTGCGTATAGCATCAGTGCATATGGTAGACTACTATATGAATGTGTTGGGATGTCCATGGTCATCCAAGGACTCCCTGGAGTTAAGATCTACGAGTCTACCGCCGTAACAAGCAAGAGGTCGTCGGATTTTGATCCCGAATCTTGTGTGTTTAGCATCAGTGCATATGGTAGACTACTATATGAATGTGTTGGGATGTTCATGGGCATCCGAGGACTCCCTGGAGTTAAGATCTACGAGTCTACCGCCGTAACAAGCAAGAGGTCGTTGGATTTTGACCACGGATCATGTGCGTATAGCATCAGTGCATATGGTAGACTACTGTATGAATGTGTTGGGATGTTCATGGTCATCCAAGGACTCCCTGGAGTTAAGATCTACGAGTCTACCGCCGTAACAAGCAAGAGGTCGTCGGATTTTGACCCCGAATCTTGTGCGTATAGCTTCAGTGGATATGGTAGACTACTATATGAATGTAATGGGATGTCCATGGTCATCCGAGGACTCCCTGGAGTTAAGATCTACGAGTCTACCGCCGTAACAAGCAAGAGGTTGTCGGATTTTGACCCCGAATATTGTGTGTATAGCATCAGTGCATATGGTAGACTACTGTATGAATGTGTTGGGATGTTCATGGTCATCCGAGGACTCCCTGGAGTTAAGATCTACGAGTCTACCGCCGTAACAAGCAAGAGGTCGTCGCATTTTGACCCCGGATCATGTGCGTATAGCATCAGTGCATATGGTAGACTACTATATGAATGTGTTGGGATGTTCATGGTCATCCAAGGACTCCCTGGAGTTAAGATCTACGAGTCTACCGCCGTAACAAGCAAGGACAATATGGGTAAATATTCAGAAGAGCAAGGAGAACGCTTTCATCAAGACATGAAAGATTTTGAAAAAAAATATCAAGGGCATTACGATGCAAATATGATGGCGGATTATGTCTGGAGTAAATGTGTAAAAAATAGTGGTATTGAATACAAACGAAAGGCTTGACGAGATCAATCAATCAATCGATGTTAAGTAATCGAAATATTCAATTGTGAACGATGAACAAAAATCCTTGCTTACCACTTAAGCCAAACGGCGACCTATTGTTTGTTACGGCGGTAGACTCGTAGACTCCAGGGACTCCTTGGATGACCATGGACATCCCAACACATTCATATAGTAGTCTACCATATGCACTGATGCTATACACACAAGATTCGGGGTCAAAATCCGACGACCTCTTGCTTGTTACGGCGGTAGACTCGTAGATCTTAACTCCAGGGAGTCCTTGGATGACCATGAACATCCCAACACATTCATATAGTAGTCTACCATATGCACTGATGCTATACGCACATGATCCGGGGTCAAAATCCGACGACCTCTTGCTTGTTACGGCGGTAGACTCGTAGATCTTAACTCCAGGGAGTCCTCGGATGACCATGAACATCCCAACACATTCATACAGTAGTCTACCATATGCACTGATGCTATACGCACATGATTCGGGGTCAAAATCCGACGACCTCTTGCTTGTTACGGCGGTAGACTCGTAGATCTTAACTCCAGGGAGTCCTTGGATGACCATGAACATCCCAACACATTCATATAGTAGTCTACCATATGCACTGATGCTATACGCACATGATCCGGGGTCAAAATCCGACGACCTCTTGCTTGTTACGGCGGTAGACTCGTAGATCTTAACTCCAGGGAGTCCTCGGATGACCATGAACATCCCAACACATTCATATAGTAGTCTACCATATGCACTGATGCTATACGCACATGATTCGGGGTCAAAATCCGACGACCTCTTGCTTGTTACGGCGGTAGACTCGTAGATCTTAACTCCAGGGAGTCCTTGGATGACCATGAACATCCCAACACATTCATATAGTAGTCTACCATATGCACTGATGCTAAACACACAAGATTCGGGGTCAAAATCCGACGACCTCTTGCTTGTTACGGCGGTAGACTCGTAGATCTTAACTCCAGGGAGTCCTTGGATGACCATGGACATCCCAACACATTCATATAGTAGTCTACCATATGCACTGATGCTATACGCACATGATCCGGGGTCAAAATCCGACGACCTCTTGCTTGTTACGGCGGTAGACTCGTAGAACTTAACTCCAGGGAGTCCTTGGATGACCATGGACATCCCAACACATTCATATAGTAGTCTACCATATGCACTGATGCTAAACACACAAGATTCGGGGTCAAAATCCGACGACCTCTTGCTTGTTACGGCGGTAGACTCGTAGATCTTAACTCCAGGGAGTCCTTGGATGACCATGGACATCCCAACACATTCATATAGTAGTCTACCATATGCACTGATGCTATACGCACATGATCTGGGGTCAAAATCCGACGACCTCTTGCTTGTTACGGCGGTAGACTCGTAGATCTTAACTCCAGGGAGTCCTTGGATGACCATGAACATCCCAACACATTCATATAGTAGTCTACCATATGCACTGATGCTATACGCACATGATCCGTGGTCAAAATCCAACGACCTCTTGCTTGTTACGGCGGTAGACTCGTAGATCTTAACTCCAGGGAGTCCTTGGATGACCATGAACATCCCAACACATTCATATAGTAGTCTACCATATGCACTGATGCTATACGCACATGATTCGGGGTCAAAATCCGACGACCTCTTGCTTGTTACGGCGGTAGACTCGTAGATCTTAACTCCAGGGAGTCCTTGGATGACCATGAACATCCCAACACATTCATACAGTAGTCTACCATATGCACTGATGCTATACGCACATGATCCGTGGTCAAAATCCAACGACCTCTTGCTTGTTACGGCGGTAGACTCGTAGATCTTAACTCCAGGGAGTCCTTGGATGACCATGAACATCCCAACACATTCATACAGTAGTCTACCATATGCACTGATGCTATACGCACATGATCTGGGGTCAAAATCCGACGACCTCTTGCTTGTTACGGCGGTAGACTCGTAGATCTTAACTCCAGGGAGTCCTTGGATGACCATGAACATCCCAACACATTCATACAGTAGTCTACCATATGCACTGATGCTATACGCACATGATCCGTGGTCAAATTCCAACGACCTCTTGCTTGTTACGGCGGTAGACTCGTAGATCTTAACTCCAGGGAGTCCTCGGATGCCCATGAACATCCCAACACATTCATATAGTAGTCTACCATATGCACTAATGCTATACGCACATGATTCGGGGTCAAAATCCGACAACCTCTTGCTTGTTACAGCGGTAGACTCGTAGATCTTAACTCCAGGGAGTCCTCGGATGACCATGGACATCCCATTACATTCATATAGTAGTCTACCATATCCACTGAAGCTATACGCACATGATCTGGGGTCAAAATCCGACGACCTCTTGCTTGTTACGGCGGTAGACTCGTAGATCTTAACTCCAGGGAGTCCTTGGATGACCATGAACATCCCAACACATTCATATAGTAGTCTACTATATGCACTGATGCTATACGCACATGATCCGAGGTCAAAATCCAACGACCTCTTGCTTGTTACGGCGGTAGACTCGTAGATCTTAACTCCAGGGAGTCCTTGGATGACCATGAACATCCCAACACATTCATACAGTAGTCTACCATATGCACTGATGCTATACGCACATGATCCGGGGTCAAAATCCGACGACCTCTTGCTTGTTACGGCGGTAGACTCGTAGATCTTAACTCCAGGGAGTCCTCGGATGCCCATGAACATCCCAACACATTCATATAGTAGTCTACCATATTCACTGATGCTAAACACACAAGATTCGGGGTCAAAATCCGACGACCTCTTGCTTGTTACGGCGGTAGACTCGTAGATCTTAACTCCAGGGAGTCCTTGGATGACCATGGACATCCCAACACATTCATACAGTAGTCTACCATATGCACTGATGCTATACGCACATGATCCGGGGTCAAAAACCGACGACCTCTTGCTTGTTACGGCGGTAGACTCGTAGATATTAACTCCAGGCAGTCCTTGGATGACCATGGACATCCCGAAGTACCCATAGATCTTTGAGATACATAAAATTTTAGTAAACAAATAAATCAAAAAATATGTTTTTTAAATAAATTAATTTTAAACTTTTAATATTTATTTTTTATAATCGTACAAAAAATGCTAGCTGTGGACCCCCCGAGAACTTGACAACTTTTTTATACATTTGTATTGGTTGTTTCCGTTGTGCTTAAAGGAAATGGCTATGCACCAGGCGCTTCCATATTCTTGTAGATGGCTCATATAATTGGGAGGAGACGCATGGTTTTTTTTAAATTGTTCGATTTTTTATGTTAAAAAATGTACCAACTTTTCATCAGTCCGCGTGGACATAAAATCAAATTCTGTCGATTGCATCGGATTCGGGGATGCCTTTTCTCTCAGGAACGGATGAGATATCGTGAATCCGTTGACACAAGTTTTGTTTTGTCGAGTAGTGTTATCAATGTTGTAGATTCGTGGGAAAGGTCTTTCAATTATCTAACCAACGATGTGTCGGATGATGGATCCGGACATTGTTTACATACATTTAAATGAGATCCGGCTACAAAAAAGTACATAAATATCACTTAAGTGGTTATAACTCGAGACAGGGTTGCCAGATCTTCAAAGTTGTGGACTCGTTGGAAAGGTCTTTCAATTACCTAAATAACGATGTATAACATGATGATGTTTGGTTCAGTTTACTGCCATTTATTCATCTTCCGAAAATATGCGAAAACACATTTGTATACATAACTTTTGAACTACTTATCGAAACTTCAAACAATTCAATAGCACCGTATGGGACCCTAAACCAAGTCGAATGCGACTGGTTTGGTCGAAATCGGTTCAGCCAGTGCTGAGAAAACTGCGTGACATTATTGGTCACATACACACACACATACACACACACATACCCACACACATACACACACACATACACACACACATACACACAGACATTTGTTCAGTTTTCGATTCTGAGTCGATATGTATACATCAAGGTGGGTTTTCGAGCTTTTAATAAAAAGTTCAATTTTAGAGCAGGATTATAGCCTTACCTCAGTGAGGAAGGCAAAATAACCTAAAGGCATTAAATTTTGGACCTATCATTCCGCAGCCGGCTGCCTAAGATTAACCATTTCAAATAATATAAAACATAAAAAATAAATAAAAATAAGTGCTCTTAACAGCAGCATGTAAATCTACGTAGGTCTTATCTTTGTTATAAATAACATGATTCTCGTTTAAAACATAATTTAAATACATCAAAACTACGTAACGTTAGGCAAATTCTCCACTGAACATTTTAAGTATCTAAATCAGTAATTCTAATTAATTAGTTTTTTGTGTGACTGGCTGAGTGAATGAATGAATGAAAGAGTATGAAAATTATTAATGAAATATTTGGTTTCAGGGCAAGCTTACTGCTGATATAAATACGATCGGGTAGCGTTTTTCGGTAGTCGTGTAATCGATTTTTATATTAATGTTCATGAATAAACAAATTTAGTCCGATAGTTAAGTCCGAGCCACGCGTCGGGTCAGTTTTGTTATTCGCGTTCGTTGCCGTGTTTTATAAATGATATAGCCGTTTTCCCTAGAATTATTTCTACAATTTGAAAATATGTGCTTTGTAGGTGCGCTATACGCTTGCGAGGTATAAATTTAAAATTCAAAAAGACGTTTCCCGTAAAACGCGTGAAAAAACTCTCAGCATTATAGCCCGGAGAGCACGATAACGAGTATTTCACCTACGCGATTGCCAAGCCCTTCTTGTAGCTTCGTAGCTCATCAGTAATCGGTCGCTATTCTTATAACTATTCACAACTTGAAATCGTCTATGATCCACTCGAACAAAACACTTTACGAGGAGTTTAATATCTTACATGTTAAATACATTCTTTGTGGTTTTATCTTTCCACAGCCGGCTGTCTAAGATAATCCATCTGATCGTAAATAAATCACAAATAAACGGGAATAGTCTCAACAGCAGCATCCGATTGCTTGCCTTGGGAATAATACATCACCCCATTAAACAAAACTTACCGATTATTTGGGTCACATCATCATCTTCTATGATGAATCCTGACCATCACCCTTCCCTACTAACAAAATCCCAAGTAGAAGTGGTTTTCCGGCACACGCGGGGGTGTGGATATCGTATAGAACCCACCCTTGGTAGCAGCCTGTGCTAACTAACATTCCCGTCCCATTCCCTCGAGATCTACAAACTGACATGGCGGGCGCCGTTGGTGGCCAACGACTGTGACCTATCTGCAGCAGTTCTAGTTTTGATGATCTTGATGTTTTATCTTTTCATCGCATTCATGCATGCTGTTGATAAGAGAAACATCACCAGATCGTTGGGGCGTATGATCGGTTGTTCTGATAGGTTATTACGGTCCTGTTCAGCAACGGAGAAGGACAACCATGGGTGGTCTCTCATGCTCATGCTCATGCTCATGCTCATGTAAACTATGTCCGGATCCACCATCCAACCCATCGTTGGTTGGGTTATCAAAAAACATTTCCAACGAGTCTAAAACATTAAAGATCTGGCAACCCTGTCTCGAGATATGGCCACTTAAGTGATATTTATGTACTTTTTTATTCCGGATCTTAAAAATAGATGAAATTTTTGTACAATTCCATCATATCAGCCATTTTTGGTAATAAGTGAGGAAGGCTCCAACCACATAGGTGGATGAAGTTAGTTTTTGGGTGAAATTTTGAGATTTTTTTTTTGCTAAAGTCGAAAATTTGTATTTTTTCAATTCAAGCGGAAAATTCACGATCTTTTAACCCTCGCCTCTAGACAGTCTTTAATCTAATAATTTGGCAAAAAAGTAATCTATTTTAATGTTATTTGTTGTAGACTTAATAGTGAAAACATGTTAATAACATGTTTTAATAGACTCATAAAAAATCTTAAAATTAATAACGAAGAGAAGCCAAATTGGCAAAAGATAATAAATTAAGGATCAAAATGTCTTAAAACCACCAATAAAATCAATTCCTAAACAACATTTATAAAAAAATGCTCAAATTATTTTAAGCAGTGAAGAGTTATGTTTTTATGACAATTTTAATTTTATGTTTTATGTTTAAAGTTTTATAAATTAATTGCCTAGTTGAATTTTCAACGGTTTTCGATTAGATATTTTTAAAGCTATTTTGTTTTCTGTTAAGATTGTAGTTTGACTTTTTGAACAATGCAATGTGTTTTATTGCTTTACATTAACACATTTTATTGAATGTCAAATACCTCAAATGTACAAATTCAGCATAGTTCAAAGTTTCGTTTGTCTAAGGTTGGATTATTCAAAGCATTCTATAGAACAATTCAAGAGTTTTTTTTAAAAAAAAGGTCCATAAAGCTATTGTCTTTCATATGTTTATAGGACCTATTTAAAAAAACGCTAGAATTGGATTGGAATCATGAAAAAAAATTAAATCGAATTTAGCGACCCCAAAATATTCAAATTTTAATAGTTTATGGCCTGTTTCATTGCCAAATAAATATTCCCACCGCCATATTGGGTCACACAATCCCGTATCACTTTTGATCATTTTTGGAGACAAATTTAAGCTGAAAAACCTGAAACGAGACAGAGAAAATATCATTCGTTCCCGTTCCCCGAAATTAAATTTTGGCAAGGACTTTGGGAAATCGAGTCTGAACTGTACCTAGAAATCAAATAATTTTCTACTCAAACTAGAGTTTTTTACAGATATACAATGTAATAAAAGAAAAGCAGTATATTTTTGATAATAAAACAAACAAAAACAAAGCTAAAAAATCAAATTATCATAAAAAATAAAAACAAAAATTGTTAACGTGAAAAAAACACAAAATTTGAAATTAAAATTTATACCCTATCCAAACCGAAGTACACTTTTCCTATAATGATTTTTTTGATCTTAATTGAGCTATTGTGATTACCTTGTAATGTTTAGGGAAGAAGCATTTTAATCCATTTTCTTCCGCATTTATTCCCTACTGCATACCGTCCTGCATCGTTAACCGTCTGTATTCCATAAACTGCAGTAGCCCGCCAGGCAATCAGCCATCCACAACACAACACAACGCTCAGCTCAGAGCCAGAGCGCTCCTTCAATAAAGGCGCGCGCGCCCGCTAAATCATCTCGTTGAAAGGATGCTGACGAATTGTGCTCACGAGAAGAAAAAAAAACTCACTCACACTCGATCTTGAAGCCGTTTCGATCTTCGATACAAAGACTCTCCAAATACAACATTTCTAGATTAAATTTTCAAAAGGTCCTATCTGCATAGGAAACCCATGAGGGATAGGTTGTTTTGAAAATTTAATCTAGATTTAAGGTCGAAGGCGGAAACGCACCCGAAAGCCGAAGTTTCAATTAAAAATGTTGAGACGAAATACCAAAAAAATGTCACGTACTTTTGGTGATGTTGTTTTTTTTTCCTTCAACTCAAAAAACCAGTTGTTGACGATGTTCTTCGCCGCTTACAGCGGCAGTAGCTCTCGCTGGTGACCGATGTTTGACGAAGATGTTTGCTGGAGCACCATTCCCGCCCTTCTTCCACTCCAAAAAACAATCCCAGACTCAGAACGCACAAGCCCCAACAAGCAACGCACAATGAGGCGTTAATATCCTTCCGATTGATCTACGACGATCGTGACTTCAACTCGAGGACGCGACGAACCTCGAACGAACGAACTCCGGTCGTGAACCTGCCGAACCGCGCCAACGAATTCAACTGGAGTCGCAAGGCGCGCGACTCAGCCGCCGAAGTTGGGCAGAGATCAGATCAGGAAAAGGAAGAAAAAAAAACACGAAGTTTGCAACGACGAAGAGCGAGCGCGAGAGGCGAGTCGTCGAGAGTCGTCGCGACGACAACAGCCGAGCGAAGCGATGTGGCGAATGAGACGGTCAGATCGTGGAGTTCAAGCGGCATTTTTGTGAGGTCTGGTCAATATGAAGATGTTGTCTTATTTCAAGAAATTTTAAATAACTTCATAATCAATCTTAAATTGAAATATGGGAGAATTATTAATGCGAAACGAGAAATAATATTTTTGTTTTTAATAATTAGGCGCCTTTCAGATAGAACATTTTTTTCAATTTTAAATTTCCCATCTCTCAAATCTCTCCAATAACCTCATTTTTGTGATTTTATTCCATGTAGTTTTTCAAACGAATACGATCTTGTTTTTCTAATTTCATTTCATGCAAAACCTTTTTTTGTTCTGTTGAAATTTTAAACTAAATTTAGCTAATATATTTGAAGTTTTTCTACTTCTTGCCGGAATCGAGATTTCCTATCTTTTTCTAGCAAAAGTTTTTTGTCACGACTTCTAGCTGGATTTTTTTTAACTGACCGCTCGATATGTCAGCCAACACATTTCGCAGAGCTGTGACATTAATTTAAGTTTTTGTCTCCCCCCTTCAAATTTGGCCCGAAAAATCAGGGGGCAAAAAAATATTTTTTCAAAAAAAAATCAAAATTTCAATGGAAATTTAAGTACGTTTAGAATCACTTTTAGCATATTTGTGTTGATTTAAAAATCTTTTGAAGTTTTGAAAATTATCGAAGTTTAAGGTTTTTTTTTCGCTAAATTTTTTTTTTCCGTCAAAGTTTTCATTGCAAAACAACCGAACTAGTGTAAAATGCATTTTAAAACACTTTTTCCATGCAAATGCTGAAACTATGGCTTGTTATTTCAATATTTATATTTTTCTTTTATTTGTTTGCCCCCCTCTCGACCCCAGCCGAGGGACAAAAACTTTGAAAAATCGGTCTAAATGGAAAAAGAAACCTTTTTTGAACTTATCGTTTTTTACCGATTTTAGCAATCTAGGAAGCACTGAACGGTTATTACCTGAGATTTTAAGAAAAAAAGATTCAGGATCGAAATATCAGGCATAACACTTGAAAAGGTCGTATGAGACTTAAAATGCCGTTTAGAACATGTCTGAAAATATTTTTATCGGATTCTCCGGATAATTTATCTCCATATAAAAAAACTTTTTCAAGATTTGTGGGGGATTGCTGATTGATATCATGGACATTTTCTATATGAAATTTTTTTTTTTTTCGGAAAAGTTTTAGGTTTTGTTCAAAATTGCCCCGAAAAGTCAAAAATATCTCCTTTATGTTATTTTTTTTATAACAAAACCAAGATACTCTAAATTCTATGTTTATCAATTTTTAAAAAAATCTCTGCGTATTACCAAAAAAAGTCAGCAAACTGAAGTAAATCTTTTATTCGAATCATAACTTAACAGGTAATAAAAACGGCACAATTATAAAAAAAATAGAAAGGTTTTTTATTCCTTAATACAATTTATCAAAATTGTTTAGTAGTTTTCGCAAACATGTTGATATGATTTCTTGGTTTTGATCAAGAACAATCGTGTGCTCAAAAATGCACTTTTTTATTCTCAAAACATTAGGCTGGTACAAATATTTTTAAAAGTTTTTGTCAACCCCCCCCCCCCCCCCCTTCAAAATTGGCCCGAAAAATCAGGGGGCAAAAAAAATATTTTTGCAATAAACTTCAAAATTTCAATGAAAATTCAAGTGCAACCAGCTGAAATCAAATTAAAATACATTCTTCTGCGTTTAAAATCATTTTTAGCATGTTTGGGTTTATTAAAAAATCTTTATTTTTTTGAAAATTTTCGATGCAAAATCTTTTTTTTCGATACAATTTTTTTTTGTCAGATCTTAGATTTTTTGAAAACTAGAGATTGCAAAACAACTGAACTAGTGTAAAATGCATTTTAAAACACTTTTTTCATTTAAATGAAGACTATGGCTTGTTATTTAAATTTTTATATTTTTTTATTTTTTTGCCCCCCTCTTGACCTTGGCCAGGGCCGAGGGACAAAAACTTTTTTAAATATTTGCATCGGCCTTATTTTGCTCAATTGTCAAATCTGTCCTTGATTCGATTATACGAAGTTTCAAAGATATTTTTTCGATAACTGGACATTGGATAACCGTAGCTTCAGACATTTTAGTTTGGACTGTAATGGTTTGATTTTATTGTATTACAAACCAGACCCCATTTAAACGTCACTGGTCGGCAAACGACGCGATGATGGAGTGTTTGTATACAACATGCTCCACCGAAAAACCCACCGCGCCAAGACCTGGGTCCAACGCTCAACCCGAACCCAAACCTGAGATGATGACCAGTAGTGGATGTGTGTGGGGTGCCCGAAGTTTTAAAGAGAGTGAGAATGGGAGGCAAAAAAAGAGGGAGCATAAAAAACTGTTGAATCACGAAGCTCACGTTTGCGAACGAAAACATGGAGTTGAGACTTTGGGCTCAGAAGTGACTTATGAGATTTTGGTGTAAGCTTCCTACACGCAAACACATGTACCACCGTAGCCGGTAATTAGAACAACAGCATCGTTTAAAATGAGAATATAAGTCGGTTAGTTTAAAGTTTTATTGGTTGAACTGATCTTCTATTTTAGTTTATTTATTTTGTTTTTCCTTTTCATTCCTCACTTCAGAAGTAGTTCAATGCCGCAAAGTCGTTCACTCAACTTCGTCTGGAGTGTTCTCTCTTTCTTCAACTTCAACTTCCAAAGCCCCCCTTGAGCTACTCTATTGCCTCGTCAATTGTGATTTCGGTGGGGTCTCTCCGCTGAGCTCGCTTGATTGCACAACTCAACTCGGCTCGGCTCGGCACAAGGATAAGTGTCCAGTCCACGTCACTCGCAATGACCGGTTCACTATGGAAGTTACATTAATTAATGTCTATGGCCGGCCAGATTGACCAGCAGAACGGGTTGAACGGGGTTTGGGGGGACTGAACCAACCACCACAGCGGTGCCGGCGGTGATGAATAGTTTTTGCCACATGTGTGACGGAATGTGCGTAGCGTGTCCGACGAACCCGTGTTGAACTAGCTGGCCAGACAGCATCAGGTTTCATCGGTACAGAACCGGAAACTTGAGAGGACATGGGTGCATCGCATGACCGCGTTGGACTTGTTTCAGATTGTTTAAATTGCTGTGCAAATGTCATTAGGTAATAAGACCACATTAGACATGGTAGATAACAAGAATAATGCGGTGCACGGAAAGCTGGAGAAGCAACAAAAAACAAACAACAAACAACAAACAACAAACAACAAACAACAAACAACAAACAACAAACAACAAACAACAAACAACAAACAACAAACAACAAACAACAAACAACAAACAACAAACAACAAACAACAAACAACAAACAACAAACAACAAACAACAAACAACAAACAACAAACAACAAACAAAAACAACAAACAACAAACAACAAACAACAAACAACAAACAACAAACAACAAACAACAAACAACAAACAACAAACAATAACAATAACAATAACATTTAACATTTAACATTTAACATTTAACATTTAACATTTAACATTTAACATTAAACATTAAACATTAAACATTAAACATTTAACATTTAACATTTAACATTTAACATTTAACATTTAACATTTAACATTTAACATTTAACATTTAACATTTAACATTTAACATTTAACATTTAACATTTAACATTTAACATTTAACATTTAACATTTAACATTTAACATTTAACATTTAACATTTAACATTTAACATTTAACTCAAGCCTCCCTGCACCGTGCGGTACACGCGGTTCGCTTGTACCTCGGGTTTGCTTTGCGCCTGCTTTGTTCGGTTTACACCCGTACCCGACTCACACGAACCGAGGGTATTTTGGTTCATCGTACCAGCGCACCACGACACTCTCGGTTCGCCGCGTCGGTTTTGTGTCTGGCACTCACCCATGGCATGAACCCAGTATATGAGCCAAGGTGCTTCACTCGTTACGAGCCGAGGTACGTGCCGTGGTACGCGCTGGCGGTACAAAACGGGTTCAATACCACGACACGTACCACGGCACGCTGGGTTCATGCCATGGGTGAGTGCCAGACACAAAACCGATGGGGCGAGCCGAGAGTGTCGTGGTGCGCTGGTACGATGTACCAAGATACCAATACACAAATGGGTTCAGGCACGTACCGAAGCTAGAAAATCAAACCCGCGGTGTGCGTTGGCACTGGCGCATGGGAAGCTTGCATTTAACATTTAACATTTAACATTTAACATTTAACATTTAACATTTAACATTTAACATTTAACATTTAACATTTAACATTTAACATTTAACATTTAACATTTAACATTTAACATTTAACATTTAACATTTAACATTAAACATTTAACATTTAACATTTAACATTTAACATTTAACATTTAACATTTAACATTTAACATTTAACATTTAACATTTAACATTTAACATTTAACATTTAACATTTAACATTTAACATTTAACATTTAACATTTAACATTTAACATTTAACATTTAACATTTAACATTTAACATTTAACATTTAACATTTAACATTTAACATTTGGGTAATTCTCTACCAACTCACACGAAATCGGGAAAAGTTGCCCCGACCCCTCTTCGATTTGCGTGAAACTTTGTCCTAAGGGGTAACTTTTGTCCCTGATCACGAATCCGAGGTCCGTTTTTTGATATCTCGTGACGGAGGGGCGGTACGACCCCTTCCATTTTTGAACATGCGAAAAAAGAGGTGTTTTTCAATAATTTGCAGCCTGAAACGGTGATGAGATAGAAATTTGGTGTCAAAGGGACTTTTATGTAAAATTAGACGCCCGATTTGATGGCGTACTCAGAATTCCGAAAAAACGTATTTTTCATCGAAAAAAACACTAAAAAAGTTTAAAAAATTCTCCCATTTTCCGTTACTCGACTGTAAAAAATTTTGGAACATGTCATTTTATGGGAAATTTAATGTACTTTTCGAATCTACATTGTCCCAGAAGGGTCATTTTTTCATTTAGAACAAAATTTTTCATTTTAAAATTTCGTGTTTTTTCTAACTTTGCAGGGTTATTTTTTAGAGTGTAACAATGTTCTACAAAGTTGTAGAGCAGACAATTACAAAAATTTTGATATATAGACATAAGGGGTTTGCTTATAAACATCACGAGTTATCGCGATTTTACGAAAAAAAGTTTTGAAAAAGTTACTTTTTGCGTTTCTCTTTGTTTCGTCGTCCGTGTCTGTCGCGGGTGACCATGAACGGCCATGATCGATGACGACCAACTTTTTCAAAACTTTTTTTCGTAAAATCGCGATAACTCGTGATGTTTATTAGCAAACCCTTTATGTCTATATATCAAAATTTTTGTAATTGTCTGTTCTACAACTTTGTAGAACATTGTTACACTCTAAAAAATAACCCTGCAAAGTTAGAAAAAACACGAAATTTTAAAATGAAAAATTTTGTTCTAAATGAAAAAATGACCCTTCTGGGACAATGTAGATTCGAAAAGTACATTAAATTTTCCATAAAATGACATGTTCCAAAATTTTTTACAGTCGAGTAACGAAAAATGGGAGAATTTTTAAAACTTTTTTAGTGTTTTTTTCGATGAAAAATACGTTTTTTCGGAATTCTGAGTACGCCATCAAATCGGGCGTCTAATTTTACATAAAAGTCCCTTTGACACCAAATTTCTATCTCATCACCGTTTCAGGCTGCAAATTATTGAAAAACACCTCTTTTTTCGCATGTTCAAAAATGGAAGGGGTCGTACCGCCCCTCCGTCACGAGATATCAAAAAACGGACCTCGGATTCGTGATCAGGGACAAAAGTTACCCCTTAGGACAAAGTTTCACGCAAATCGAAGAGGGGTCGGGGCAACTGCTGTGTGAGTTGGCGGAGAATTACCCATTTAACATTTAACATTTAACATTTAACATTTAACATTTAACATTTAACATTTAACATTTAACATTTAACATTTAACATTTAACATTTAACATTTAACATTTAACATTTAACATTTAACATTTAACATTTAACATTTAACATTTAACATTTAACATTTAACATTTAACATTTAACATTTAACATTTAACATTTAACATTTAACATTTAACATTGAACATTTAAGCCAAGAATCAAATTTTACCAGGCTATTCCAAAGAGAGAATTCATAAAAAAAGAGTATAAGAAAGAGAGCGCTCTTCTTAAATGCAACTTGAGAAAGCATAATCACAGGCGCTTTTCGTGCGAAAGCTTTGAAATATTTCAAAGTTACATTTCATCTAGATAAGAAAGTTTTCATATCAATTTGAACGAAAATAATAGACTATGCCTTACATTTCTTATTGCATTTTTGCTACACAAGTTTTCTGGAAAAACGATCGAATAATGTGTTGTTTTCTTTTATTTATAAAATTTGCTTCGATATGCTATGCTAATTAACTATTTCAATTTCAACGTTATTTACTTTTCCTGTCATTCTTGAACGATGAAAAAGCCTACTTTTCTGTACCAAAAATAACAAAATCGAATAGTAAAGCTTTTCAAAATAAATGCTGAAAAGTTCTACTTTCAGCACTAAAATGGATGCTGAAAAGTTGAACTTTTCAGCATTTGTTTCGAAAATAAATACTTTTCTGTACCAAAAATAACAAAATCGAATAGTAAAACTTTTCAAAATAATTGCTGAAAAGTTCTACTTTTCAGCACTGAAAAGTACTTGTTTCGAAAAGAAACACTTTTCAACTTTTTTTTTTATTCAAACGGTTAATTGACAAAATACATGAACATTTGACTTATAATTCCACTCAAAGGGTATTTTTCGGAATTGCAAAAAAATGTTGTATGGGACTCATTGCAAAACTTGGTTTTTTCAACACTCGTCGTATTCATCCAACTCGGTGAACCTCGTTGGATAAATGTCTTCAATGATTTTTCAGATTTCTAGCGTTTTTTTTCTTTCGTTTCTAAAGGTTCACTAAACTGTTTTTTTCTGCTTTTTGGGTGTTTTCGAAACCGCCTTGTAAAAAGCTAATACTTGAAAACTGGTGTAATGGACTTTAAAAAAATCATATGGATTTCAGTCAAATTGTTGAAAATTATTACATATAAACAATGTTGGCAACACATTGCCGTAAAAATAGAATTTTGAGTTGAATATGTTCGATCTGTTTGCTGCACTCTCAGATAATCTTTGTTTATTGCAGTTGCAGGCAGAAATGCTCTCTCCGTTGCTTCCGATCATTGCTGCATTCTCAGTGTCAAGATCATCGTCGAAGTTAATGCACACGCTTTCGCTGCTACTGCTCGCGATTAAGCTGTCGAAAAATAAGTGAAATTAAGAATTAGTTTGTTTTGAAATCTGTCAATTTTGTTGACTTGTTAATCAGTTTGACAAAGTTGCTTCAGCGGTGCCTACCTTAACTTTTGAAGTGTTACTTAAGATATTAAAAGACTGTCATAATGACCTAGCCTAATTTAGTGATTTCCTACTCAGCACATGGTGATTTTCTTCAACATTTTGGAACATTCACACAAATTTAGATTTCGGCTAAGGTAAGTTTATCTGAATCTTTAAACTAAAGTGAAGTCATAACACAACCTTAAGGCACACTTCACCAGTGTCCATTTAATCGTACTGCCCTTTGAACTACGATAGATAACTGAACTGGTGGAGGACTCTTCCAGTAGCTTCGTTAAACAACATGCAATGTCTTGTGGTGCTTCGCCTTGGCTTGAGAATATAAATAAAAATTTGCATTCTTTGGAAAAGACATAAACAGTAAACAGAGTCAAAATCTGGGACTCACGTTCTGGTCATAAAAGTGGCGTCAGATCTTTCATGAAGTGACGAAGCATGACTCTGTGTTGTGGAGCTGCTTTTTTCGGCTGATAAAGGTTTATTAGCCTTGTCTACGTCAGAAGAGGAAATTTTTGGAGGTGAAATTTCGACTCAACTTAGTGTTCTTTATGTAACGTAAAAGCAACTCCAAATCTAATCGCCCCTCAGAATCTCAACAAGCAGACGAAAACATTTCTTATCAGCTCGAAAAAACTTTCTTCCTCAAACACAAAAAAAAAGAATCCTTCAAATATCACCAAATCACGCTGAAAAGTAGTGAAAAAGCTGACCGGTCAGCCGTCGGTGGGCGTTATCAGCCACGAATCGAAATGAATCGTGTCGAACGAAGCTCCGGTTGCACCATGCTTGATTGGCGAATCCTGGGCTGATGCCATATTGCACCCTTTGGACTCGAGCGTTGTCAGTCCTTGGTTTTTAGTGGGAGAGTACGAATCATCCTTATCACGACGACGACGATGCCGGCCGGGGGCATTCCGCCTGCCCACAAGGGTTTGTCTGGGCCCAGGTCGGCCGATGAGTGATGGATGGGATTCTGCCTCAGGTTGTGATTATAAATGTATTATTCTTTGTATGTGATGTAAATAAATAAATGCCATCAATAAACAATATTCAAAAATTGATTTCGATCTTATCTTTAATAAAGAGAAAACCAACTTTTTGTCAACTGGCCTCAGGACAAAATACTTACCATTTCTCATATTGTGTTTCAAATTTTTATAGGACCTAAAAAAAACTCTAGATTTGAACTCTGTTTGCAAACTCTTAAAGAATCACCTACAATTAACCATTTAATCATATTAACTTTAAACGCAAACCACCCTATTAAATTAGTAATGTTATTAAACCCAGTTCTCTAATAAAAATCGTTGTGCCTTTCATATAATTAATTGGGTAACGTAATTTTTGAATGCCCCATTTCACATAATCGCTGAATGCTCCACGTCTGAGATGACAGCTTATGTCGATATCCGCCACTAGAGTTATCTAAGCCCGCGCTCACGCACACTTGCACGCCATTTGTTTTGCTGGCCGGTACAAAATTTAACCTCAATCTTTTTCGTGTACGTATACGCAATACATGCGCACGTAGATAACTCTCTTGGGGCGCAACGATCTTTGGATGAATTAGCAGTAAATTCTCGTGTACGATACAATGTTGTGCTCATGTGTGCGTTAAAGTTGTTTACTTGGATGAACTCAAACCAAAAAAGTTTATCAGAGAATCTCTGATAGACGATTATCAGAAATCAGTCTGATAAGCGCCAGGTTTGCGTGTACCAACTAATTCCCCATATAGTGAAAATTACTTGTTACACAGAAAAAAAAATGATGGTAATATTCATCAGGAAATGGTGACAGATTTTGTGGCAAAAAATATGATTAATTTTACCCCAGAAAATGATGAATTTTCATCAGTTTTTGATGAATATTCATCAGGTTTACATTTTTACCCAATTTTTATGTAATATTACACAAATAAAGAGGTAATATTCAACCTACCAAATTTTCAACATTCCAAAATTAAACTTTTTTTTTCTGTGTAGGAACACCGCTTTTTATTATGGCAGCCCTTCTTTATTTGAGATACATGAAACTGTGTTTAACAACATTACTATCGATTTTGAAACGGTATGTTATTAATAGGATTTGTGATTTTTCACGCTAGAAAAAATCGATTTTCACGGGGACCACTATCCGAAAAAATAAAATTTCACGGAACCTTAAAAATGCTAAAATAACCTGCAAAATCTTATGTTAAATAACCGGAAAGATTTGTGTACACTTTGTTCTTTATTATGCATCAAAGCTTAGTGATTTTTCATGCTGAAAATTACCAGTTTTCACTGGGACCATCAAATTAAATCATCAACATTCTTGAGAATTTCACGGGACATTGAAAAATCATAAATCTGGAGTTTTTTTTAAGGTTCAAAAAAACAAATTTTCAGGTTTTGCTTTTTGAGTGTTTTTTAATACCCCTGACTCAAGGCGAAAATTTCAACTGGAAATTTGGTTAATTGGATCTTTTCAAAAAAAACTCAAAAAAATGTTCCAGCAAAGGGCTGATTTAAAGATTGAAATAATATATTAAAACCCAAGTCATAAAGTTTTGAAACACAAATTGTTATAATACATGCATTAAACACTAACATTCTAGGAATATGCATTTGTTTTTAAGTGATTGCGCTTCTATTTTCACAGAACATTTCTAAGTATTTTCAAAAAATTGTTTTATCCTGAAAATTAAAAAAATACTACAGTCTACACACGATTATACGAAGACCTTGGCAAAATTTCACTTTGGATAATCAAATCACGAAAAATATTTTTTTGTTGCCTTTTTCTTTATGTAGAGTTTTAGCATGATTTCAAAACTACTTTAAAGTGATGAAATATTGAAAAAAAACCCGATTTAATCCCACCAGGGGTGAGATAGAGCCTTTCTTACTAAAGAATATAACTTCTTTCAATTCACAACATCGACTTGATACAAAAAATCTTATGATGAAAGCAAGGTATTATTAACGATGTGTTTTCTAAAAGAAATTGAAAACGCAATTTTCACCAATAGAATATTTTTAATCGTACAAATTCTTAATCAAACAAGCGTTTATGACAAACGCTAGCATAGCTAGCTTCCAATGCGCAAGTGACGACACACACCGCGGTTTTGGTTTTCTAGTATTGGTACGAGCCCAAAAACCGAACAAAGCAGGAGCAAAGCAAAACCGAGTTAACCGCACAGTGGGAAGCTTGCCATTCAGCGTCTACGAAAGTGAGAGAGTCATAGATAGATATTTTTACAACCGCACCACTACACACTCAATCGCAATACCTTAAGTAGATAGCCATTGGCGTCGCGAGCATTGAAAACCTTGAAAACGATATAAAGCTTAGAAGCTTGGAAAGCTCCTATTGGAATCCAATGAACTCTATTAAATAAAACGACACGACAAATGAAGCCTACTTAAAGGCGATTTAAGGAGCACACGGGAAACAAATTGTTTGTACCCGGATGAATGTCCTATGTCAAAAAAGTTTTTGCATAAACATTGGACAGTTATGCAAAAACGGACAGAGCAAAAGAAACCGAAAAGCTACGATATCTTACAAGTTAAAGGAAACATCGGTAGACAAGCTACTACAAACGAGAATAAGTCGAGCCAAAACATAAATGCGCCAGCATTCTCGCGCCAGTATTCGAAGCTCAACTTGACAACTCGTCGAAAATCGATGCAGTGTGATTTTTTAGCGATTTTTCGGATTAAAATTCATGCTGAATCGACATAGTTACGAAGCTGGAAATGACCATTGCTCCGGCAGAAGTCTCAGCGGTTAGTCGTGTTTTTTCGCGGTGTGTTTGGCGCGTTTTTCACGGCGATTCCGAGGCGTGTGCGAGCGGACAAGCCCGTTCCGGTGGTCAGAGAGGCCACAATCTGGTCGTCGTGGACACGGCGGCGGTGCAGCAGCGGAAGAGGAACGAGTTCCTGCATCCGAGCAGCAGCAGCAGGAGGAGTGAGCAGCAGCGGCCGCGGAGGCAGCTGAGGCGAGAGACGGTCGTTGGTCGGTGGAATCGGCCCCGGAGAGTCGACTGCGGTCGGCGGACCAGTTTTCGGCCAGGCCAGGTCGGAGACAACCCCGTTGTTTACGTGGCTGGCAGCAGGCAGCACAACAACAACAACAACAACAAGCGCGCGAAAACGAGCTTCCCGCGCATCCCGCTGCGGGCGGCAGCCAGTGCGGCCAGTTCGGCGGTGAGTGCGAAAGGCGAGTTTTTTGTTAGCGTTTAGTTTTTTTTTTTTTTTTTTTTTTTTCTTTTTTCTCATAGTTTTTTTTTTCGGTTAGTTTTTTTTTTTTCTTTCTCCTTTTTACTTTTGCGATTAGTTTCATCACTTTCATTTTCGTTTAGTTTATCGCGTTTCTTCGCAAACATGGATCCGACCGAGTCGGACCATGAGGAATTCGACTCCGATTCAACCCTTGAGGGTGACGAGGACGTGGAAATGGAGGACTCTGTTTTGGGAGTTCCTTCAAACACCACCAACAGGGACCTCTTCCTGAAGGATAAGGATCCTGGCGGTAAAGGGGGATCCTCGGACGGGTCTAAGAGGACGAAGCGAAAGCGTTCTAAATCAGATCCGAATCCGGTTCCCCCTCAACCACCGATTCCTCCCTTTAATCCAGACCCGATTCCTCCCAATCCAGATCCAATTCCTCCCAATCGAGATCCAATTCCTCCTAAAACACCGGTGCCGAATCCGGATCCAAATCCCCCCCCGCCCCTGAATCCTCATTCCCAAAAACCGATTCCTCGTCCTCGTCAGTATCAAGAGGGATCGCAAACGGAATGGGTGGTCTTCTTCCGGCCCAAACAGAAGCCGTTAAACTTTGTACAGATCACCAAGGATTTGCAGAAGCACTATCCTGGGGTGGTCGAATGTACCAAGCTGAACAAGAGCAAGCTCCGCGTGATCGTGAACTCCGCGGTGCAAGCTAATCAGATCGTTACTGATCTGCGGTTCAGCATTGAGTACCGTGTTTGGATTCCGGCCCACAAAGTCGAGATCGACGGCGTGGTGACCGATGACAGTCTGTCGCTTGTCGACCTCTCAAGGGCGGTGGGACGCTTCAAGAACCCTAAACTTCCAGCTGTGGAGGTACTCGAGTGCCGGCAACTGGGCAACGTCACCACCGAGGCTGGCCAGAAGAAGTTCATTCCTTCTGCCTCGTTCCGGGTGACTTTTGCAGGGTCAGCTCTGCCGGACTACATTGAGCTGTACAAGCTTCGGCTTCCAGTTCGATTGTACGTTCCGCGAGTGATGAGCTGCGAAAACTGCCAGCAGTTGGGACACACCAAGACCTACTGCAGCAACAAGAGCAAGTGCTCAAAGTGCGCCGGCCCCCACAAGGACGTGGATTGCCAAAAGCAGGCTGAAAAATGCCTGCTTTGTGGCGGGGAACCGCACAAAACTCGACAGTGCCCAAAGTACAAGGAGCGCGAGGACAAGATGAAGCGATCCTTGAGGGAACGCTCCAAGAAGTCCTTCGCGGAAATCCTTAGTCAGGTGACCCACCCCAATCGCTTCGCTCCTTTGGCGGACGAAGATTCGGGGGACGAAGATTCCGATGTGGAGGTCCTCTTCCAGAGAGACGAGGAAAGTGACTCTTCCGGGCCAAACCCGAAGCGCAACAAGGCTTCCAAGTCCAAAAAAGCCGCTGGCGGCAAGGGTAAGGAAAGTGACTCGTTGAACTTCGAGGAGGATTTTCCTTTCGGTCCGTCGGGTAAGCCCGCTCCGAAGCCGGCACCGAAGCCCGTTCTCAAGCCGCTGAAGCCCGTTCCCAAGCTGCCAAAGATCCCCCTGAAACCGGTTCCTCAACCGAATCCGATCACCGATGCCTTCAAAGGAGTCCTTCCTTTTTCCACAATCGTGGAATGGCTGTGCTCTTTTGTGAGTGAACCGACGCGTTTAATCATAAAGCGGTTTGAGCCTCTCGCTAGACACATCGGGAAACAGCTTGCTAGCACGATGCCCCTCTTGTCGTTCATTTCCTTTGATGGGTAATACACCAAAAACGAAAAACGGCATCTCCTTTCTACAATGGAATTGTAGAAGTTTAACCCCCAAGTTAAACGATTTTCAACAATTCGCATTCGAACGGGACTGTGATGTGTTTGCGCTGAGCGAAACGTTTCTTATCGGAGATGAGACGCCAGCTTTCCGGGGGTACAACATCATCACAGAGAGCAGGGCAGGACCAAATAGAGGTGGAGGCGTACTGATTGGGATCAGGAAATGCCACACTTTTAGAAAGGTCACGCTCCCGAAGCTAGGAGGAATCGAAGCAGTCGCAGTACAGGCCAGGATCAGAGGACTGGACATTTGCATTGTGTCCGTCTACGTTCCTCCACAGGTGTCGTTAACTCGACAAAAGTTGTGGGGTATGCTTGAGCTGTTGCAGGCACCGCGATTGGTTCTGGGTGACTTTAATCTTCACAGCACCGAGTGGGGAAGTCACAAGACAGACCCTCAAGCATATCTGATTCATGAACTGTGCGACGACTTCCAGATGACCCTCCTAAACAGGGACAAGCAAGTTACGCGCATTGCAACACCACCAACGTCAACCACGTCTGGTACGAAGGCGAGTGCCATCGACTTGTCGCTCTGTTCCAACAGTCTGGCAGTTCTCTGTGACTGGAACGTGCTCCAAGATCCTCGTGGCAGTGATCATTTGCCGATCGCTATTCTGGTTAGCCATGGCCCACAGCAATCGACAACGGTGGAGATGCCTTACGATCTGACGCGAAATATCGACTGGAAACAGTACGCGGAGGCAGTCTCCATTGGAGTTGAGTTGCGAGCAGGGTTGGCACCGCTTGAAGAATATGCGTATCTGGCTAATTTGATCTATGACAGTGCGTTACAAGCTCAGACGAAACCCGTCCCGGGACCGTACATCCGAACGCGCCCTCCACTTCTCTGGTGGGACAAGGAGTGTACGGATCTCTCGGCGGCCAGGTCAGAAGCTTATGTGGACTTCTGCAAGTGTGGAATCCGAGCGAACTTCCAAAAGTACAGAGCTCTTGATCGCAGGTACAGTAATACTCTGAAGCGGAAGAAGCGAATGTACTGGCGGGAGTTCGTTGAAGGACTACCAGCAGATACGTCCATGAGCACTCTGTGGCGCGTTGCGAGGGCCATGCGTAGAGGTTCCGTTCCGAACGAGAGTGTGGAAAAATCGGACAAGTGGATATTGGATTTCGCCAAGAAGGTGTGCCCGGACTCGGTGCCGACACAACCATCATTCGACGTTGTTGATGGGAGCGATTCTAATCCTCCCTTCTCGATGGTAGAGCTCTCCATAGCACTATTGACGGGCAACAACACTGCTCCTGGTCCGGACAAGATCAAGTTCAGCTTGCTGAAGAATCTTCCGGACGTCGCCAAGCAGCGTCTGTTGAAACTGTTCAACACGTTAGTGGAGCAGAACGTAATTCCACACGAATGGCGACAGGTCCGGGTGGTTGCCATTCAAAAGCCCGGTAAGCCGGCGTCCGACCACAACTCGTATCGTCCAATCAGCTTGCTGTCGTGTCTACGCAAGTTGCTGGAGAAGATGATCCTCGACCGCCTCGAACCATGGATGGAACGAGAGCACTTGCTGTCTGACACGCAGTATGGCTTCCGGAGAGGCAAGGGAACAAGCGACTGTCTAGCCTTGCTGGCCACAGGGATCGACATAGCCCGTGGTAAAAAACAGCAAATGGCTTCTGTTTTCCTAGACATCAAGGGTGCATTTGATTCAGTCTCCATCGAGGTGTTGGGAGTAAAGCTTCGGCGGAGCGGTCTCAATCCGACGATGTGCAACTTCCTCATCAACCTGTTGTCAGAAAAACACATGCACTTTGTGCAAGGTGATCTGGCAATCACCCGGATAAGTTACATGGGTTTGGCACAAGGCTCACGCCTTAGCCCATCCATGTATAACTTCTACGTCAGCGATATCGATGATTGCTTGACCGGAGACTGCACCCTTATACAGTACGCAGATGACGCAGTGGTTTCAATCGCTGCCAAGAAGGAAGCCGATCTGCTAGAACCCTTGCAAGATACCCTGAACAACTTGGCCCATTGGGCAGTTGAAAAGGGTATTGAATTCTCTCCGGAGAAGACGGAACTGGTCGTTTTTACGGGGAAGCATGAACCGCCGCAGCTCAATCTTTCTCTCTCGGGAAAGACTATCGAGCAGTCGGACCACTTCATGTACATGGGTACCATCTTCGATCAAAAGGGAACATGGGGGAAGCACATCAACTACCTGAAGCAAAAGTGCCTGCAAAGAACTAATTTTCTGCGCAGCGTCTCTGGCAACCGGTGGGGTGCTCATCCTTCTGACCTGCTTCGACTGTACAAGACAACGATACTCTCGGTGCTGGAATATGGCAGTTTCTGCTTCCAATCAGCTGCGAAATCACGCTTGTTGGTTCTCCAGCGGATACAGTACCGAAGTCTTCGCATTGTCTTGGGATGCATGCACTCAACTCACAACATGACCCTCGAGGTCTTGGCGGGAGTATTGCCTCTGCGAACTCGTTACTACGAACTGTCTTACCGGTTCCTGATCCGGTGTGATTACAGGAATAAACTGGTAATTGACAACTTTGAAACGTTGCTGAACCTTCACGTTGAGTCTCGGCGCATGCTTCTATATTATGACTTTATGTCATCGTGGGAGTGGAGCCCGAGCACAACGGTACAGCGCACGCCTCCGTTAACCAGCAGCACCCTGATTGGCTTCGACACGTCCATGAAAGCCGATACTCGCGGTATCCCAAACCATCTTCTGCGGGGAGTTGTACCGTCGATCTTCGCATCAAAGTACAACCATGTTCCTCCAAACAACAGATTCTTCACCGATGGCTCCAAGCTCGACGGCTGTACGGGCTTCGGTGTTTATCATGAATCTTATCAGCTGTTCTTTAAGCTGAAGGACCCGAGTTCGGTTTACGTCGCCGAGTTAGCCGCGGTTTACTGCGCACTGCGAATCATCGAGACCATGCCACCTGACCACTACTTCATCTTCACCGATAGCTTTAGCTCTGTTGAGGCTATCCGGACTCTGAAGCCGACCAGGGAGTCTACGTTTTTCCTCACGGAAATACGCAAGACTTTAAACAACCTGGCGGCTCAGTCCTTCAGCATCACGGTGGTATGGGTCCGCGCTCATTGCTCGATTCCGGGTAATGAGAAAGCGGACTTGCTCGCCAAGAAGGGTGCTGAGAGTGGAGACATTTATGAAAGGCCAATTAGCCTACAAGAATGCTACGGTTTTCCGAGGCAGCGTGCGCTTCTGGATTGGCAAAATCAATGGGACGACGACACCAAAGGACGTTGGATGTATTCCATACGACCTAAGGTGCAAAGAAAAGCCTGGTTCAAGGGAATGGACTTGACGCGTGGATTCATCAGAACGATGTCCCGCCTTATGTCGAACCATTACTCGTCCAAGGCTCATCTGTACCGTATCAACATGAGTGATACGAACCTTTGTGACTGTGGGCAGGGTTATCAGGACATCGACCATCTCGTATGGGCGTGTCCAGATCACCATGTTCACAGAATTAAGTTGAAAGATACCCTCAGGGCCCGAGGAAGACCACCAGAAATCCCGATGCGAGACGCGCTATCTCAACTAGACCTTGATGTTCTCTATCCTATCTATCAGTTCCTCTTAGATTCCAAAATATCTATTTAGTTTTCTTCCAGTTAGTTTCCCTTCAGTTAGTTTTCCTCTAGTTAGTATAACTCGCCTTCACACAAAGCCGTCGTTTCTGGTTGCACCGGAAGCAAAGCAAGATCGCCCCAGCAGCTGGACACCGAGTTGCGGCTGAGGACAAAACGCAAAGGCCAGCAGAGCCAACCAAGACCCCTACACAATCCCCCTTCCCTACCCACGCCTTTTCTTTAACATCAATCCCTTCCCTACTAACCCCGAGTAGGCCGCGGGTAATCGGCTTCCCTCCCACTAACATTTACACACAAGATCCTCTGTAATTATTAAGTCAAATGTAATTACAAAAGCCGACTCGGTCCTAACCAGGTCCCAGTACCAAAAAGGACCTAATAAAAATAATTTTATGAAAAAAAAAAAAAAAAGCTGGAAATGACATCCAGCCTTAAAGTAAAACCTATAACTTTCTTTATTAAGAAAGGCAAAAAGTAAATCGTTCTAAAAATTGATCGGAATTGCCAATCGGTGTCGAATTTGTTTCAGATGCTCACTCATGGTCTGTACTATGAATGTAGGAAGAAATTTTGGATAAAATCAGAAATGAAAAATGTTGGCGAATGTCACCAGGTGGGCTTTTACCTTTTTTTAGGGATTTTTTTTCTTATGGTAGGTTAATCAAACGGCTCTAACTCCAGAACCATATTATGAATCTGGATGAAAATTTGGGAGGTTGTAGAGCTCAAAAAATGCAATATTTGAGATAAATAAAAGATATGAAAATGAAAAAAATGGACCATATTTTCATTTGAAAACTGTGTATTTTGTTGAAAAGTCTGGCCGCATCCGAAAACAGATGGATAATTCGAAATTTGCGCGGCAACTCGCCCAGGTTCAGCACACTAGCTTTCATCTGCATTTAGAAGAATCGAAATCGGATTTATGGGAGCTGAGAACGGCGCGACACAAAATTTTGCAAAATTTTACCACAAAACATCACTCGACCTCCACGGAATTTATTTTCTCAAAATTCGAGGGTTCGAGATAGACGAGTTCTGTCAAGGTGTATCGATAGAGCGTCGAAAATCGATGCAGTGTGATTTTTTAGCGATTTTTCGGATTAAAATTCATGCTGAATCGACATAGTTACGAAGCTGGAAATGACATCCAGCCTTAAAGTAAAACCTATACCTTTCTTTAGTAAGAAAGGCAAAAAAATATTTTTGTAATTTAATGTGCAATCAAATATTATAATATGATTAAAATCGGGTCGTAATATGATTAAAATCGGGTCGCATTTCGATCGGGTCGTTATTCGATTATCCGAAGTTCCGAAGTACAAACAATCGGATGATCGATATTTCAGATAATCGAGACTTCGGATAGTCAAGTCTGGCTGTAAATATAAAATTAAAAGCATTCTTTATTTAATTTACCTTAAATTTGCGTTAACTAAACTGCAATGTTATGTTATGATATAAATTTGTTTTTTAAACATTATTTTTCACTTTAATTAGGTATTAGCATAAATTTCTATTTAAATGTTGTAACAATTCTATTTTAATTTTTTTTTTTCATTTAAAATATTAAAGTTTTATTCAAGATTCATTCAATTGACCGTGTTCGACATTTTACTTTAAACCTTTGTCGATAACATCTTTGTTAACTTTGTTATTTTTATGCTTTGATTTCAGAAAATCCTATAATTTCACGGGATTTCACGGATATTGTGGAATTTCACGAATTTCACGCTGTCCACGAAAACGTGAAAATTCACCAACCCTTGTTATTAAGTTAAAGAAAATTTTCGATATTACCAAATTTTCGGTAATCGATAATCGAATGTGATACTGTTCTAAGAATAACAGAATCCCATTTTTTCTGTCAAGTTTGTTTGAATAAAAATTCCTTTAAGGGGTTACATACATGTAAATCGACAAAAATGTAAGTGGTTGGTTTGGGCACACAATTAAACTTTTTTTTAATTATGTTTTAAGGGCATTAAAATACACATTTTCAACTAATATTAAAATAAATTTGAAGATATTTGGTTGTATCATTGACGAGATATAGCCATTTTAAGTTAGCAGTTTCAAAAAACGGGTGCCATTATATCACAAAACTGCTTTGACCAAATCGGCTCAAATTTTTTTTTGAAGCCTCGTTAAACCGGTCCTGTGTGCATGACGAAGCCCGATTTTCAAAAAAATTTTTTGAAAAAAGATAAAAATATGTTTATGTATTTCATATAAAAAATCGCCAGTTTAAGATTTTTGTATTTTTTCAAAAAGCGAAACTTCAAAATCGGGCTTCGTCATGCACACGGAATATGTCTTAAGAGTCTTCACCCCAAATTTCAGCCAATTTGGTCCATCCCATCTTGAGATATCGTGGCACCCGTAAATCAACTCGGAGTTCAGAGAAAAACGCTCACAAAGTTCGACAGTTCGCTTTGCGCATGGCAATTTTTTTAACGTAAATCGTCTCTTACTCAGTTTAATCATGAAATAGCTTTATGAAACTTTCAGGAGTGATTGAAAATCATCTTTTAGTGGTTTTATTAAATTTTCGGAAATATGAAATTTTTGAATTTCTACATGCATGTAACCCCTTAAACGACTGTTTTGAACTCAAACAAAAACAAAAAAAAAACAACAATAATAGTTGGAAGTTTGGTTTTAGTTTACAAAAACTATCAACAGTTCTGATTTGGCATGTGGATTAATGGAAATGGACCAAGAAAAAGATTTGATAAATTGCTGAACTTGAAATTATTTCAAATATGCTTGACAAATTTAGAGTAAAGCCAAAAAAAAAATAATACTCGTATGGTTTTAATATTTTTGGTTCCATTCCAAATCAGATATGATAAAACAATTAAAAACTTAGCACAAATGGCAACCAAAGGGTTATTATAAATTTCGAATATCGATAAAACCTATCACATCTCTCCTAATGAGTGACCTCACGTTATCTATTGTTCACACAAAAGGAACCCCAAACTCGCGATCCACAGCGTGGAACTCAGCAGTCTCGATCCGGCAATCGATCTACTCACTAACCGCGACGACCACATTGTCCTCTGTTCTTTTTCGCAGCCAGACGCTCCGCTATCAAGATGGCCGATCCCCAGGTTCAAGCAAATGACGAGCAGGTAAGCGTGCCCCAAGCTGGGTTCTAAGCAACCTAATTGACCATGCTCTACCCCGCAGGAAATTGCCGAAGCGCAAAACTCGCTGACCGACCTGCTGTACGACGTGGTGGCCCAGGGTGCCACAACCCGGCTCGGTGGCTTCGTGTACCGCCGGATTGACAGCGTCCTCTCGACGGTGGAAAAAACGGCCAAATGGAGCCTGCCCCAGCCGGTTCTGGACGGTGGGGACGAGGCCAGCTCGGACGGAAGCAAAATATCCGCCCCGCCGCTGATCCGTCCCCTGCCGTGGATGCTTTTCCTGCCGGCCCTGGTGGTCATGCGGATGGTCCGCGTCGGACTGTCGCTGTTGGCACTGATGGTCGGTCGGCCGCCGGTGACTCCGGCCTCGGTGGTTCACTTTGTGCAGAATAAGCGGCGGAAGTTGCGCGCCCTCAAGTACCGCGGACAAAAGCTGGGCCGGATTAGCCGGGCGGAGGCGAAAGCCGAAGACGAGCTGCAAACCACGTGGCTCAGCCGGATTATAATGCCGCTGAGGACGATCGTGTGCAGGCCGGGACGAGTTGTGGTGAGTACAGAGGGCGGGTGATTAGTGCAGAACACGTTATTGTAACCTTATTTTTTTGCCTTTAAGTGCCTTTGCGAAAAAGTTTTTCAAATTTTCCTTTAAATACAAACGGGCTTCAACACATCAATTATGGCTGCTACTCATCCTTATTAAGATTAAATATCTTGATGTTTTTTTTTTCAATACCCCTGACTCAAGGCGGTTCTAAAAACACCCAAAAAGCAAAAACTAGAAATTTGGTTTATTGGACCTTTTAAAAAAAAACTCCAGATTTGTTTTTCCAATATTTCTAACGGAATCAGACTTTTGATGAGATGTTTGGATGACAAACTAATTAACATTTTTTCATTTCAAAAAATGCACGTTAAACTAGTTCTTAGAACTAAATTAGTCACAGAAGCCTTATAAGTGCATTTTTGTGTCTAAACATAAAAATTTAAGGTGAAGCCGTCAATCATTTTCTAACAAAACTGATCATCACTCTAAAGTGCTTTGTGAAAATATTGCAAACAAAGCAAGGCAATGTAGACGTCATTACCTTAAGGGGTTACATACATGAAAATCGTCAAAAATGTCAAAGGTTGGTATGGACACACTTTTAAACTTTTTTTCTAATCTTTTTACAGGGCATTAAAATATACATTTTCATCTGTTAACAAAATAAATATGAAGACATTTGGATGTACCATTGCCGAGATATAGCTATTTTATGTTAGCAGTTTCAAAAAACGGGTGCCACGATATCTCAACACTGCTTTGACCAAATCGGCTCAAAATTTTAGTGAAGACTCGTTAAACCGGTCCTGTGTGCATGACGAAGCCCGATTTTCAAAAACTTAATTTTTAAAAAAGTTAAAAATATTTTTATATTTTTCATATGAAAAATCGACAGTTTTTGATTTTTGTATTTTTTAAAAAAGCAAAATTTTAAAATCGGGCTTCGTCATGCACACGGGATATGTCTTGGGAGTCTTCACCTTAAATTTCAGCCAATTTGGTCCATCCCATCTCGAGATATCGTGGCACCCGTAAATCAACTCGGTGTTTAGAGAAAAACGTTCACAAAGTTTGACAGTTCGCTTTGAGCATGGCAAAATTGTGAACTTAAATCGTCTCTTACTCAGTTCAGTCACGAAACATCTTCATGAAACTTTCAGGAGTGATTAAAAATCATGTTTTTAGTGAATTTATTGAATTTTCTGTAATATGAAATTTTGTGATTTTCTACTTGTATTTAACCCCTTAAAATCAAATTTTTTCTTAAACGTATTTTTAAATAATTTCATAAGTTTTAGTGCCATTTGAAGCGGCCGTCGAAAACATATGTTAACCAAAAAAAGCAAAAAAAACTTTTTTGCTTGTTGTAAAAAAAACTTTTGGCTTGGTTGAAAATTAGGGTGGTTAACACTCTAAGTGTTTAAAAAATCATTGTTTTTCAGAATCTTTAAGATTTTTTTCTAATATAGAAAATTTTCAAGTTTGCTAATCTAACCAACTTTATCAAAATTATCGGATCAAATCCTAAAAATCTGTATTTTGAACGTGATTGATTGTGATTCAGGGATATTTTAAATGGTAAGATCAAAACATAACTTGTTCATAAATTGAAAAAAAAAATCGCGCTCAAACCAAAGACAAAAAAACTCCAACATTGCGCAATTATTTTTTCCACTTAATAAATATTGCGGTGCAATTGATGTTAAGCATAACTCAACTTGCTTTATTTCATTTTTTGATAAGATTGTAACAAATAACTTATAATATTTTCGCCAGTTCAAGATTTTGTTTAAATTTATTGAACTCATCTTGATTACTCATCTTGAAGTGCATTTTTATGCACCGTTAAATTCTACAGTGTTTAAAAGCCTAACCCTAAAAAAATCAAATTGTTCGTTCTGCAGCATTGCCTTAGCGTTCTCGATTGCGAGACTTCTAATCGAAACTAGGTGAATCATGGCTTGATTGTTGAGTTTGCTGAGATTTTATGAATGACCGAAAAAATCATTTATCAATCATAAAATTTAAATTAAGCAAACTATTTTGGAATCGCAGAAAAGTACACGGAAAAATCCAGAATTTTTAAATAAAATTTTTCATTACTAAAAGTCAAATTACTAAAATAAGTTTTCTTTATTTTCGATTTTTTAGGGGTCAAAAATAGGCTACGGTTAGGATGGTGCAAAAATTGCTGGTATGATTAAAAAAAACATTTTCAAATTTCTTAATTACTTATATCGAAAAATTGAAGAACCATCTTTTGTGCACGACGAAGGCATGTTCTATTCATTTTCATATTTAAAAAATTAAATATTTAATTTTTAAATTTCTTTAGCACTTTTATAAAAAAAAGCCAATTATTTTCAAAAAAAAATTTTTAGCATTGAAAATCGAATTGATGTTTCTGCAAAAGTTTCTCAGATTTCAAGAGTTTGTTTTAAATTTGGCTAATTGGGGAGCACTGAAAAATTTTATTTTATCAACCAGCATATCAAAAAAATTTAAATACTTAAAATGCAGGCCTGATTTTTCAAAAAAAAATTTTTTTGAGTAATCGATGGGAAAATGATTCTTATGGCCATACGAAAATTTTAGGCTAGTTTTGGAAATTTTGATTTTTGGGTCATAATAACCCTGTCAGGTCTGAAAAGGTTAACTGATGATGGAAATTTTGTTTGAAAATTTGCTTAAAAATCGGAAGAAAAAACAAATTACTTTCAGAAGTAATTTCATTTTAAATAAAACGTTTTTCAACTGAAAACAATAAAAATGCACTTTCCACAGAATAATCATGCATATTTAGCATTTTTGGACTCATTTAAAAATATTTTAACTTTTTAATTTTTTGTGATAATTTAAAAAGATTTTGGTAACTGCAAAAATAAAAAATAATCTTCAATACTTAACAACAATTTCGAAAACAAATGATTGCAACACAGTTTGTAGGGGAAATATACTCATTTTCGTCCTTCTATGCATCAACAATGGAGAGTAGCTTGCTCACTTTTATTTGAGCTAATTCTTACTTTGGAAAAGTCAAAATACTTTATGCAACTGTAATTTCATGATAAAAGTACTGATAAGCCTATAATAGAAATAGACCAAGAAAGGAATTGGAAACGCTTTTCTAGTAATTTTTTTATTCATTTTTTTATTAATTCTACTTTTTTTATTTTTTCTTTAAATTTATATGTTAACACAGAAAAACTAGAACTTGTTAGTCAAAATTTGTAAAAGAAATAATGCCAACTTTTTCTTCACGTCTTCAAAAAATCCGTGGTTTCTAAACTTTAAAAACTCCATACTCCAGGTAACCCCCCACCGCCACCACCATCGTCACCCGCAGCGCCAGCAAAACCAGCAGCAGGATCAGCAACAGCCGGGCCGGAAGCGGAACGCCCAGGAGCGGGACGTCGACGACGATGACGAGAGTGGCCCCGAGGTGGACGAGGGCACCGTCAGCGAGCTGTTGGACAAGTACGCGGACGACGCCGGCGATTCGAGCTTCCACGTGAGTGTTGCGGCCTTTTGTGCCAACCGGTCAATTTTGAAGCAAAGCGCCCGAATTTCGGGCTTTTTCGGGGCAAATTTGAAATTTTGAGTCAGGGACTATGCAATTGGCAAATTAAAATGTTTTCAGTTTTTCTAAAAAAAATATGTTTCCGATTTACGAGAAAATTATGAAAACTTCCTTGAATTTAAAATTTCAAACGAATATTATAATTTTAACACAAATTTCCAATTTATAGGTCGATTCAGCTTCCGGTAAGTCATCTGACAGTTCCCTCTCGGAACAGGAAAAGTCCGCCATCGAAGACGTTCCGTCCAAACCAGCGTCGGAACCTGCAAAGAAGGAGAGCAACGGCCACGCCCCCAAGGAGGGCTCTCAGGCGAGGCGAAAATCGGATCTGAACGTTGAATCGGCGCCAAAACCTGCCGAAAATGGGTCCGTCGACAGTAGCAAAAAGCAGGATGCAACGAAAGAACCCGCCACCAAAGAGCCGGAAAAGGCAGAAGTGAAAGAAGACAAACCAAAAGCTACCGAAAATGGATCCACTGACGGTAGCAAAAGTCAGGACGCAGCCAAAGAAGAACGTCAAAAACAAGGTTAGTTTTGCGAAAAAATACATTCAAATTTCATATCAACTAAATATTTTTAAATTTTCAGAAGCAAACAAGCCAAAGCAAAATTCAACAGCGTCCGATAGTGAGCGCACTGACAGTAAGCAGACGAGCGTAGCAGGCCAAAAGAATCAGCAAGAAGAAGGTAAGCCCACAAAATGTTGGATTACGTTTTCAAAAGGGCGTATCCGCCACTGTTGCGGGTGTTGTCCTTGTTTGTGAGAAAAAAAACTGTTTTTAGTAATGACATCAAAATTGACCATTTTCAGATGCTGCGAAAAATCAATCCATGAGTGATGTAAAGACCAATTTCCAGCAGAAAAATAAACAGCAGCAGCCGAATCAACCGCAAAATCAGCCCCAGCAAACGAACGCCAACGGTGGAACTGGTGGCAAGAAGCAGAAAAGGCCCAGCCAAGGTCACCAGTAGTTTATCTAAAATGAAACAGAGATTTTTTTTGCATGAGTTTTGGTTCTATATATTCAATATTTTGTTTACTTTATATTTTGCCTGCACGCTTTTGCTTGTTGTTTAAAGTGTTATTTAAAAATGTGTGTTTATTGAAATTAAATAAAAAATTAAAGAAATAAGGAAGAGCGTTTAATTTCAAGACAACATAACCATGGGGAAGAGAACAGCACGTTCGACTTAAACAAGTAAGGCCCAAATTTTGTATTCAGAGATATCCAAAAAATATTTCAAACACTATAAATGAATACAATAAAATGGGTCTCGTGGCGCAGGGGTAGCGGCTTCGGCTGCCGATCCCGATGATGCTATGAGACGCGGGTTCGATTCCCGCCTTATCCACTGAGCTTCTATCGGATGGTGAAGTAAAACGTCGGTCCCGGTTTCTCCTGTCTCGTCAGAGGCGCTGGAGCAGAAATCCCACGTTAGAGGAAGGCCATGCCCCGGGGGGCGTAGTGCCAATAGTTTCGTTTCGTTTTTTTTTTTTTTAAATGAATACAAACTTAAATCATTCATCTTAAAGAAAAACAATAAAATACTAAAATACTAAAATACTACAATACTAAAATACTAAAATACTAAAATACTAAAATACTAAAATACTAAAATACTACAATACTAAAATACTAAAATACTAAAATACTAAAATACTAAAATACTAAAATACTAAAATACTAAAATACTAAAATACTAAAATACTAAAATACTAAAATACTAAAATACTAAAATACTAAAATACTAAAATACTAAAATACTAAAATACTAAAATACTAAAATACTAAAATACTAAAATACTAAAATACTAAAATACTAAAATACTAAAATACTAAAATACTAAAATACTAAAATACTAAAATACTAAAATACTAAAATACTAAAATACTAAAATACTAAAATACTAAAATACTAAAATACTAAAATACTAAAATACTAAAATACTAAAATACTAAAATACTAAAATACTAAAATACTAAAATACTAAAATACTAAAATACTAAAATACTAAAATACTAAAATACTAAATACTAAAATACTAAAATACTAAAATACTAAAATACTAAAATACTAAAATACTAAAATACTAAAATACTAAAATACTAAAATACTAAAATACTAAAATACTAAAATACTAAAATACTAAAATACTAAAATACTAAAATACTAAAATACTAAAATACTAAAATACTAAAATACTAAAATACTAAAATACTAAAATACTAAAATACTAAAATACTAAAAAACTAAAATACTAAAATACTAAAATACTAAAATGCTAAAATACTAAAATACTAAAATACTAAAATACTAAAATACTAAAATACTAAAATACTAAAATACTAAAATACTAAAATACTAAAATACTAAAATACTAAAATACTAAAATACTAAAATACTAAAATACTAAAATACTAAAATACTAAAATACTAAAATACTAAAATACTAAAATACTAAAATACTAAAATACTAAAATACTAAAATACTAAAATACTAAAATACTAAAATACTAAAATACTAAAATACTAAAATACTAAAATACTAAAATACTAAAATACTAAAATACTAAAATACTAAAATACTAAAATACTAAAATACTAAAATACTATAAAACTAAAATACTAAAATACTAAAATTCTAAAATACTAAAATACTTAAAAACTAAAATACTAAAATACTTAAATACTTATAATCATTTTTGATTGGCATCCAATAAATAATTTTTATAATCCTTGTTTAAAACTTAATTTTACTTCAATATTTTCGATTTTTTTGATATTGTTTATATAAGATAGAATAACTGTTTCGAAATAAAGCAAATTCAGATGTGAGTTTATCGAAATGTTTTTTGAATGCAAAATCTTGTTATTTTCTGCTCAAAATACCAAAAAAATATGCTACTACAAGCCAACATTTTAAATTTGCAATTTGCAACAGCCTTTCTCTCTCATTTTTTTTGCTGTATTTTAGAACACATATTATTGCGCAACATAAATATTTCATAACACGTTTGCAAATATTTTTTGAAGTTTATGTCCCTTGATTCTGGCCAAAATTGGATATGAAAAATATAATAATTGACATTACAAGCTAAATTATTAACAAGTGTTTTAAAATATATTTTACACCTGCCCAGTTGTTTTGCAATCATTTGTTTTCAAAATGTCGAAATATTGACGATTTTTTTCGTCTAAAAACAATTTTACCGTACTGTACAACGAAATTTCACAAAAATACAAAATAATTTTGATCGATTTCAGACATACTAAATATGACAATAGTTTTCAGTTGATTTGACTCCTAATTCCATGAAAATTTTGAATTTTATTGACAGAAAATAAAAATAAAAAATACAAATTAAAACACCCGTTAAAATACAGACATATAAATACATAATTTTGAAAAAAAAAAAAAACAATGATGGCAATTATTTCTATGAATCTTGATTCAAACAGCAGTTTTAAACAAATCGAAATATCGGTCGCAAACATTTTTCAACTTCGTTTTTCGATGTAAAATCAAATTTGCAATCAAAAAGTACTTCAGTGAAATTTTTATAAAGTGCACCGTTTTCAAGTTAAAGCCATTTTTATGTAATTTTTTTGAAAACAGTCGCAGTTTTTCATTATATTAAATTAGTGCACATGTTTGCCCACTTTTGAAAAAAATATTTTTGAAAAGCTGAAAAAATTCTCTATATTTTGCGATTTTGAACTTTGTTGATACGACCCTTAGTTGATGAGATATTGCCATGCAAATGTTTAAAAACATGTAAATTAATGTTTTCCAAGAATCACCCAAGCGACCCACCGTTTTCTAATGTCGATATCTCAGCAACTAATGGTCCGATTTACAATGTTAAAATATGAAACATTCGTGAAATTTTCCGATCTTTTCGAAAAAAATAATTTCAAAATTTTTAAACCAAGACTAACATTTTAAAAGGGCGTAATATTGAATATTTAGCCCTTTTGAAATGTTAGTCTTGAGTCTTGAGTGAAATGTTAGTCGTTAGTCAGATAAAAAAAAAAACAAAAAAAATGACTGACCGAAATCTGAGAGAACTGTTCTGCTAATTAAATTTCAGAGCATAATGAAATTTTATTTAAAGAAAAATATAAATACGAGAATCAAAACTGGAAATAATCTGGCAACCTCAACAATTGACCTGAACCGCAACTCGTTCACCTGTGTTAGTTATCAACAAAGCGCCGTGCATCATTCATTGATTCAAGCGTTTGCGTGGTGCTTTTTTTCGCAACTCAAAAACTGTTGCTTGTGTTTGTGTTGTCTTAGTCGTATTTGTCGCGTGGAAAATCCTTCTTTTCCAATGAGTAAAAAAAAGAGAGCTTTCCGGTGAGTGAGTGCGCACGCATTCTCTCACGCTCTTTTTCTCTCTCTCTTCGCAGTAATAGCCGATTTTCCAGACAACTTTTTGCGCTTCTGCTCACGTGAATGTTGTTCTGGAAAATCAGTTCTCGTGTCAGTTTGCCACCGGAAAGCTTCCTCGACGCTCGAGTCGCGACACGTTCGGGGTGCTGCGTACGAATTTTTCCTCACATCAAAGGAGGCGCTCTGGTCCCTTTGTTCGGCGGGGGGAGGGTCGATTGGGAAAGTTTAGGTGATTTATTAAAGTGAGCGTTGAAGAAAAAGCTAATGTCGCCGATTACTACGATGTGAAAAGTGCAGTTTGGAGCAATTATTACACAATTAGCACCAATTCAACCTGTGAATTGATCCCAATCAAAGCTGTCGTCTGCAGAGGTGTGTGTATGAGTGGGTGTGTGTATTTTCCGATGGAAAATTTTCATTCATATTTGTCGCTCCCCAAGCGGTCACCCAGCAAGTTTGATAATTGAATTAAAAGTTTCGCCAAAAGAACCAGTCAACTCCATTACGATAAAAATGAACGGTGACGTCGCCAACCCTACTAATAAATGTTTCAAACATTAAACTTGATATGGGACAGGGAATAGCTTCATTAGCGTCAAAACGGATCAGTCGATGTTATCTCTGTGACACAGCGACAGCAGCAGCAGTTGTAGTAGTAGGCTTTGAAGAAGGGGGAGAGCTTTGCGCTCTCCCACGCAGAATGTTCTCTCTTTTATTGTGTTAATTGTGTGCTCAACATGACTGAGTAGAGAGTACAAACGTAAATAAATATGTTTAATGATAACATTGAAGGTGAAAAGCTCATAAACAAAACAAAACTGTTTTGCTGATATTGAATTGATTTTTTTGAAATTGAAATATTCTAATATAAGCATAAATAATTAACTCAAATAATAAAATAAAAATAAATAAATTGCGTTCTCGATTGCAAGATTCCTACTCGAAACTAGATGTTCGAAAGCTTGATTGTTGAGGCAATTGCAAACCTATTTTTACACCTAAGCTTCCATCCACCCCGGGATTCGAACAGACGACCTTTGGATTGTGAGTCCAACTGCCTACCAGCGACTCTACCAAGATCGGTCTCAGGGAGACGACCTGGACTGAGCTAACAACCTAAACTCTAGGTTAGACCGGGGCCAACATTTACTTACCCGTCCAACGGAAGGCGTTATCAGACAAATCTCGTCTAAAAAAATGCCACTCAAAACACCTTTGATTGTGTCTGCATCTAAAAATTCTGCTAAAAAAAAACATTGTTATTGCTAGTTTCAAATATTTCCGACGAAGGTCGAAAGTTGAGGTGTTGACATCAACCCGGGAAATTTTGAGAAAATCAATCATTTTTGTATCCATCCAAAGCTACTTGAAAACGTAAATTTTATAAAATTTGGTGTGTACAAAACAGGCTTAGCTTATTGATTTTAGATCTGTTTCTTGAAGAATATTTTTTTATCCATAAATAAATAATACATATTCAATAAATACTACATTGAATATGTATTTATATTTTTACAAATTAAAATATTGGAAATTTCAATAATTTTTATAGAAAAAAATATTTTTTATAAGCTTGGCAAATTCCATATTTTGTTCTGAAAAAAAAATCATTCTTAAATTAATATCTGAAAAGTCCAGTGATTCATTTCTTATAATAATTAAAGCAGACTTTTGAAATCAGACAACAAGAAAAAATAGTCTAGCAAAAAACTGAGCAAATATAAATAAATCAACGATAAAAAATGTATCTTGTGAAGACATTTTCTGATCTGTTGTGATGAGTACTTAAAAGAAAAAAATGGTACACTAAAAATATTACGATTGGTTATCAACATAGGCCGATGCAAATATTTTTCAAAGTTTTTTTCATTAGTTTTTTGTAAATGTAAAATTTTACAAAAACAAAAAAAAACATCGTCATTTTTCCAAAATTAAATAGGTTTTTTGATTGACCTGACCATCCTTAAAATAACTCTATACGCAGGGGATAAATTGATTTCAGCTGATTGCACTGAAATTTCCATTGAAATTTTTAAGTTTTTTGAAAAAAATATTTTTTTTAACCCTTGAGTTTTCGGCCCGACTTTGAAGGGGGGTTAATGAAAACATCAAATAAAATTTGTAGCAGCCTCAGGCCGTCGGCCTTATTTAAAAATAATAAATATGCCAAAACCCAAATTTAAAATTTTTGATTTTTTTTTTCGTATGTCGACGTCGTCGTGCTATCATGTCGCACCCGCCATTTCAACGTTCCGAGAAAAACGCGTTGTAATGTTTGACCTTGAATAAACAAAAACTAGAGCACGCAATGTAAACAATAACAAACACGTTTTGTTTGGTTGACCATTATGTGTATTGTCCCAAAGTTTGGTTGAAGTTGGCTGCTGGAGTCCCGAGTTAAAATTACCAATGATTACGGTAGTCTAGCTTGTACGTGCGACAAACGCATCCTGACTTTCCTGGCCTGAAATCCCTTTGGCCAATTGTCACACTTACATCGATTTTCAGGGAGTGTCAAGATAGCACGACAAGATTGAAACTACTTTCATATGTAAAGTGACAAAAATGCACGGAGTTTTTTCGGTTTTTATTGAATATCTCAGGATTGAAATCGAATTTTGGGGATCTGTGAAGGTCAAAAGGTGAGGCATTGTGAGCTGCAAAAAATGGCGTTCCTAACTCAATTTGGCCCAAAATGCACGTACGACAAGCTAGCACGATGGCGACGATGTTCAAAGGGACAAAGACCGCATTGTAGTCATAGAAAAGAATGGGTAATAGTTTTGCCACCAAGTTATGATTTTTTGAAAAAGTTTTTTTAATGAAAAATAGATATTTTACCCGAAAAAAATAGCTTTACTTCAGTTTTTAATGTTCAATCAAATTTGCAATCGAAAAGTTCTTTCAGATATTTTGATAAAGTGCACCTTTTTCAAGATATCGCCACTAAAAGTTTGTTCTAAACAAAAAAAGGCGAAAAGGCGTCATGCAGTTAATTTGAAATCATCCATTTTCTAAAAATAAAATGCGAAGAAAAAAACAAAACAGAAATGTCAGTCTAATGACCTTACTTGTTTTAGTTTCAACAGGAAATATTTTTTTAAATAAAAAATAAAAACAGAAATAATACAAATAAATCTTGTAATAAGTTTCAAATTTTGGTTTCAATTTTCAAAACAAATGTTTAAAAATGAAAACATTTTCTTTTCATAGCCATCTATACACTTAAAAAAATGTTTATTGGCAATTTCAAATACTTTGAAAATGGAATATAGCAGATTTCTAATGCAAAATTAGCGAAAAACAAAGGATCAAGAGTTATTTATAGTGCGTCCATCGCGGGAATTCCCGGGACAAAAATTCCGGGATTTTTTCAAAATCGGGAATTCCCGAATCCCGGGATTTTTTTTATATTTTGTCCCGGGAATTCCCGAAGACATAAGAAATATCAACAGATAAACACGACTTAACATTAGGGAATATTTCAGGAGAAAACAATACACAGTAAAATAACAATTAGTTTTTGAATTCAAACTACAGTCGACTCTCTGGTTGTCAATATCCAAGGGACCGTCGAGGAAGAGAATCATCAGTTTACAGAACGATGCAAAATGAAGACTCGATTGAAAATATTTTTTTCTTGATACCCAGCAATGGGAGAGAATCATGGCAACGTCCATCAAACAAAAACAAACTAATGTCAAACACCCTTCAAAGCTTCGTTTCGGCAAGAAAAATGTCTATGCAAGCCATGAGAAAGTGAAATTATTGACAACCGGAAGAGATTTTTAAAGCAAACAGAATCCAAGGGACCGTCGAGGAAGAGATCCTTCAAGCAAGGGAAAATATCGAGGAATGAAGATAATTGAAGTATGCAGATTGAAGGGACTGAAGAATTCATCGATAGATGGATAATTATTGATATCGAGAAGATCGACAGCCAGAGAGTCGACTGTAATATAAAACAGTTTTCGGTCCGGCCCGTTCTTACACTGAAAATTGCGAATTGCAAAAATTTCGAATTGCGAATTTTGTCCCGGGAATTCCCGAAATTGGAAACAAGCTTAATTTTGGTCTAGAAATTTAGATTTGGGATTGCAAATAAATCAACAGTTGAATACTTAGTGATCGAAAAGAATTGCAAAGCTTTAAAATTTGTATTCAGTCTATATCAGGATTAATTTGGCTTATTAGGGAATATTGTTAAAATTTTAGTTTACAGATCCGCAAAATGCTTTGCGCTTTAAATATTTTCTATTATTTAATTTTTTATTTTTTTTATAATAGACTTAGTATTATATTCACATTTATTTATGACTTTAAACTTGAAAAAGTATGGTGTTTTAAAAATTAACTATTCATCGAAAACCGGCATCTTGAGCAAATCAGGACAAATGTAACGAATTAAGATAGCTGTTTAAGCTATTCTTTTAAAGAATAAAGATCTGATTTTTTTATTGATTTCGGTTACAACAAGAACAGAACAAAACAAACAGCCCGTGGCTACGGGCTTGGGTATAGTTATGTTTACATTTGTAGTTAGTTAGCAAGGTGCTTACACAAAGTTACGCAATATTCAAAATGTCAAATTTTTATATTTGATATCAATTTTCAATTTATTAAACCGATCACGAAATCCCACTGTGCAAAATCTCCACACAACCACTCGTGAAATCACGCGTTCTATCAAAGCTTCATTCGTTTGTGTGTTGCTTAGCTCGCTTAGAACGCACTCTCGCTCTCTCGCGAAATACCATCACAAACTGTAAGAATCGGGGAAGAACACGCGATAAAGTTCTGCGCTCACCGAACCAGCAATTGTGTAAATGTTTTCAACGGGAGAATCCATGATAGTTTGCAACATTTAATTTATGTATCATGTTTTGAAAATTTATTATCGGTTTGTTTATATTTTATTATCAATAAAATCGTAAATAGAAGTTAAAAAATTTGATCATTAAAAAACAAGTAACATTTTAATGTGATGCTTTATTTTAAATTTTAATGTTTTTTTGTTGTAATTTTCCCTGGAATCGCTCCGTTTACTTCTCGTTCGCTAAAAACAACACACATCCGCAACGTGCTGAACTTTGCATTGAGAGAAGAGACACTTCTCCCCCGATTGAGAAGCGTTGAAACAGTGCCACCCATGAGTATTGGAACATCACCCAACCGGCCTTTGCCAAGCTTCGTTCAGTACAGCCCGTCAAGCTGACCAAGTCGGGAGTGTTGTTGTCATTCTAACCAGTTCCGTCTGTGTATGAGTCTGGCTCTCCAGCCAGAAACAACCTAGACCTGGTGTGTTCATCAAAACTTTAACTGGGGGGGGGACTCCCCGTTCTGTCGGGCAATTGTGCATTGGTGTTGGTGTTCAGAACCTTTTTTCTCTCTCTCTCTCTGTGTGTCGAGTGTCCCCAAAGTTTTCCACTCCGGAGTGGCCCCCCATTCATGGATCGTCGGTGTGTGTCGGAAAAGCTGTCACGAGCTGTCGAGTGTGAAAAATGTTTTCCACCGGAACCACTTCCGACGTCGTAGTCGGTTCCCCAAGTGTCAGTGGCTAGACTGGCCCGCACCAACAGTGTTAAATGTCATCTCATTAGATGTGAGCATCGCGTAATTGTGGGATCAAGTGCAAGTGAGTGAAACATGAGTGAATCGCCCGCAGTGTGTGTGAACGGGCAAAATTTGGAGCAGTCACAGGACATCGCAGGTGGCCGTGAAGCGACGCAAACTTCAAAGGTTCAATGTTAGATCCGGGTTTGGTGGTGCCCTGCTGAGACAGATCGTCGGGGCTGTAATTTGATGAGTGATGAGTGATACGACAAAAATGTACGGTTTAGAATCATAGCGTTGCGAACGAAGTGAAGGAGAACAAATTGATCGGGGATAGGATGAAAAAGTTCGCGTCGAGGAAGAGTGACAAAAGTCAATGAAGACGACGCCGAGGACGGAATACGGTCGGAAAGGAGGTCAAAAGACGAATAGTCCCAATAGTCGGCAGCGGTATCAGCAATAAGAGCACAAGGCAAGAAAGACATGGTGACGACTGTGAAGGAATCGGATTACAGTTGAGTTCGTCTTTGGATGAGCTATATGAAAAAAAGTTTTTGCTGCGAAGAGTTTATTGGCGGCGTATTATACAAATATCCAAACTGAATGTTCCAAATAAAATTCATGTTCCGTTTTCGTCCGTTTTGTTAAGCTTATAACTAAAAAACCGGGTTATAAAAAATAGTAAAATCAACTAATGTAACATCAATTTAACTAAAAGTTTAGCAAGAAGAAAAACAACGAAGATTCAATGTTTTTCAACCGTTTCATGGCTTGCAATACCAAATTATCATCAATTTTCTTTCCAAATCAATGCTTTCATTTCAAAGTCCATTTACATGCTGTTCTTACTCGAAATACTAAAATTAATTAGACTGATAAAATTTTACCTAGATACACTTAACATCAATAACGATATCAGTCAACAGATTTGATCTTAATACATCGTTAAGGGGTGATGATTTTTTTTGGTTCGTTGCCTTTGAATTTAATCCTTGAGTGCACTTTTTTTGCTTTTTTGATTAAATTTGAGCTGTTATTGATCAACAAAGCTTCTTGATTTGATACTATTTTCTACCATTTTAAGCATAACATTACATGTAAACCAGTTTTTCTCAAACGATTGAGAATTGTGTCATTTTTGTGAGGGATGAGAATACATTTGATATCCAATGTCTATCCATCCAACGGATAAATTGTTCATAAAAATGTCTAAAAATGTCTTTTGAAGAAAATAAAGTTTAAATTATATTTCACTAATTATAATCATTCTTTTAAAGACCTTTAAAGAAATATTTAAAAAGATTAAAAAAATTTCTTGTCCTTTTGAATTTTGTAAGACTATTTGTCACATAAATACATTTTTTTATTGATTTTGATAAGGCCGATGCAATTTTTTGCAAAATTTATGTCAATTGAATTTGTTCTGTAAGATTAAATGTACGAACATTTTACTCTAAACAAAGGATAATTAAGGATTGGATACTTTTGAAAATAATGAAAACCATCAAAACTTTATAAAATTCACGGTTCTCATAATTAGTAATAATAAAGCAGAAAAATGAGACATTCATTTCAACGATAACGATAATGGTTTTCGTTATCTTCGGGACGATGACGTTAATCTATCGTTATCGGTATCGTTATTTCGATAATTCTATCGGCGATAATTCAATTTTTAAACCTTTTTAAAATCGAATAATTCAACAATATCTTGTTAAATTTTTAATGCTTTCGCAAAGAATATACTTTTTGAAAATGTAGTTAGTTTAAAAGTATGAATGCTCAAAAAAAATCTCAAGATACCGTTTTTTTAAAGAACTCACATTTTCATAATTTGCAATATGGGTATCAAACGAAGCGAAATTGACTATGCTTTTTCACCTCAAAAGATTTTTTTAATTGCATTATTTTTTTCTCAAAATACCGTTTTTTTTAAGTACTCACATTGATTAAATATGGAATATGGGTATCAAACGAATAAAATTTAGCATGATTCAAACAAACATTAAAATTGTGTATGCTTCATACAAATTTTTGCTTCTTTTGTTACTCATTTTGCAAATTATGATTTTTTTAGTATTTTCGAAAAACCGGTGTTTTTAAACATAATTGAACAAGATATAGCTGAATAAAGTCAATTTTACAAAGATTTTAAAAATGAGTTATCGTCCATTATCAGCGAAAATATTATCACCGATTGAATTTTCGAAATAACGATATCGATAGATAAACGTTATCGTCCCGACGATAACGATAGAACTATCGTTATTGTTATCCTCGATAATTTCATCGTTAACAACATTGATCAATTTTATTAGTATTGTGGTTTGTTCAGGCCCTTAAAAATATTAGATAAAAAAGTTTTTGTCTCCACTAGTGCGTCCATCCCAGGAATTCCCGGGACAAAATTCTCGCAATTTTTCCAAACCGGGAATTCCCAAATTTTGACCCAGGATGTAGATTTGGTTGTAGAAATAGATGAACCAAAGATGAACAATTGAATGCATAGTAATCGATAAGATTTTTAAAGCTGTTAAATATTTATTATCGCGGACTTTCTTTAATATAAAACAATGTACACTTGTTCCGTTGTACTTCAACTCTGCTCGTCCAAGGACGAGCTCACCTTTATTAAGTATTTCCATGTCAGTAGATCAACTACCTCCCTAGTATTATAATTGACTACCTATCGACTTCATTTTATCTCTTAGATTTAGTCATTGCGTTTACCTGTTGACGTACATAAGTTTTATTGTCTTATATCGCCAAACAGAGATGGTAAATATGGGAAAAAGGGCGTGTTGTGGTTCAGGCCACAACATCACTATCCCCCTCGGAAAAGGTTTTTTATTATCTAAGAGATCTTTTTTTATCTTATCATTTAATGTTGTCAATAGTGCTACAATACTTTGAAACCTATTTATGTGACATTTATAGATGTGTTGTCTGAATTTGTAGAGGTTTTGTTTTATGTAGATTGTTGTCATTTGTTTCATAAGTTTTCATGATGTTTTTGATTTTTTCTGAAATACGGTATTGTTTTGTTTGGTACATATTGTTTACAAAATTTACTTAAACTAATGTTAGTTGATGGAACCGATTACCCGCGGTTTACTCGGGATTAGTAGGATACAATAAAAGTAGTAAATCAGTGATAATTCTTATGGCTAAATAATAATATTTTTATGTTTACTGATTTTGAATGGATTCGTTTCATATTTTTGTTTACTGTGCTATTATTAATTTTCCTTTTAATTTAATATGTTTTTTCCTAGACAGCAAAAATAATGTTTTACAATTGAAAGACGCGAAAATTATGCTAGTTACATTGATTACATTTCCTAAAATTTGAAAGATTTCAATAAAATATATTTGAAATGTGAAATGTGCAGGATGACTGTAGGCGTTGAAAATGTGTAAATATACTTTGTGATGATGGTGCTGAAGATGTCTTGATGTTGTTGTTTTGGAACCATTTCGATTGTTAACGGTTTCGTTTTCGTGAATCTTTTGATGACGACCTCGATCTCGGCGACGATTAGATGAAGATGAAGATGGCGAAACAATTAGAATTGTTTGGTCTGAAGGTTGGAACGTGGGGGTCTCCTTCCCCCTACAAAAATAAGTTTTGTCTTATGCAGATTTTACTTATTTACTTTGTATTTATTTTACTTAACTACAAATGTATTTTATAAAATTTCAAAACTATGTTTAGTGATAATTGAGATGTTTGTTTTTGTGTTTATATGTGTGTTTTTAGTGTATGTATTCATTTTATAATTATGTTGTATGTTGAATTGTTTTTATAATGCATGTATTTTTGTAAATAATTATTTTTGAACATTTTTTTTTGTAATTCAGTTGGTACATCTATAATGTTTATATTTTCATGGATAATAACTGATTTTTCCCTTTTTATACATTTTTGGTAACGTTATTTTTAAGGGATCTATATATTCATAAGTATCTACGAAATTGTTTGTTGTTCCTTTTTTAATACTATCATTCAAGTCATGTTTATTGAGTATAAAGTCACAATTTGTAATCTCCTTATTTTGTTATGCACTAACTTACAGTAAAATAAGTAAAATGAGAGAAATTGCTATAAAAAATACGTCAAACTAGTTATTATACTAAATGAAGTGAAATTATGATGTTTGTGTTATGACAGCAATTAGTAAACCTATTTGAAAATATTTCCATGTATATTGTTCGTTTGAAAACTTTTTTAACTTTAAGATTATTTCTTGTGTCTGATTTGAAAGTGGAAAATATGAATCAATCTTGTGTGAATTTTTTGATTAGTACATTACATTATGTTGCAGTGTTCTTAATAGAAATTTATTCAATATATGATGGTTTTAAATTTATGTTTTAAAATTAATATATGAAATTGATTTTTACAAACCAAATTAAATCAATCAAACTTAAATCATATTTACAATATAGATTGATTTAATTTGAAGTGTTAAAAGTTTGATTTCGATATCTTTGATATCTCGCCTGTTTTTTTTTCGACATACTATGATTTTAAATTAGGAAACTATTTTGCTAGTTTTTGAATTATTTGTAATATTCGTATACTATGTATAATGAATTGATTTACTTTTAGCTTTTTGCATTGCATTTTTCTTTGTTCAATCTGTTATATGTTCTGAACCATTTATTTTTATTTTTTACGAATAATTTGTTTTGAAAATGATTTTGTATTCAGCAAAAAATTTTGCTTTGGTTCATTTTTGTGCACGCTGAATGCTTTTCTTAGATTTTTGCTAGAAAGAATTTTTATTATACTTTTGCTGAACTTATATCTAAATCAGATGTATTCTCCGGAAAAATATATATGATTTAAAATGTTTTGTTCTTATGATCAAGGTAGAGTAAATCTTTAACATTCATTGATAATTGATATTGGCCAGCTATCAACATAATTGATGGTTAAGATATGTCTATCATGATTGTGTGTGTGTGTTTTTTTTGTTTATCAGTAAGAATACTGATTACTTAGATCATCTAAGTATTCTATAAATTGTTGGTAGAAGTGATCATTTTTATTTAAAAAAATATTTTTCTCGTTTTCAATGAAATAATTTTTAAATTTGTTTTGTTGGTAATCTAGTTTTTGACATTGTTTTTTATCTTCATTTTTTATAATTTTAATTTGCTCATTATGTTTTTCGTTAAGCTCGAAAATTTTTGAATTATTTTTGATTTCCCCATAATTTTCATATTCTGCTGTTTTTTGATTTTTATGTAGAATTGGATTTTCAGTATTGTCACAAAGGTTTTCACTGATATTTGGATTGTTGAAATTTTCAGCTTGAATATACGAGATTTCATCATTTGAATTGTTTTTCGCTAAATAATTTTTATTTTTTGGCATACTGTTTTGCCAGTAATGATTATATTTTGTGTTATAGTTGTGGCAATTATTTGTGTTATTATAACCATTGTTGCGAGAGTTGTTATTTTGAAAATTACCATTGGTCATATTATTATTATTGTTGTTATCGTAATTGTTTATAAAATAAGGTCTTTTGTTTTTAAAAAATGAAACGAAAGTTTTACCCTTATAATAAGGGTTAATTTTTGTATCTTTATAATGAATGTTTTCCCTTTTAGGAACAAAATATTTCCAATTATTTTTACTGTGAAAGTAATTCATGTTATTTTGTTGTCGGATTCTATAAATATTTTCTTGTTTTGCATCATTATTGTTATTGTGCAATGGATTAAAATTGTTACCCTTATACCTGGGATTGAAGTTTTGGGGACTTTTTTTCCCAGAATTCAAACATGGTTGAAAATGGTTTTTGAATTTAAAATATTGAACTCCGTTGTTTTGAGCTGTAGATTGTTCTAAATTTCCTGCTCTGTCAATTAATGGTAGAAATTTACCATACATTTTTTTGTCACCTAAATTTAATTTTTCCAAAGTAATTTGGATTTCGTCTAAAGTAGACGCTTGGCCTAAAATAATAATTGTGTCGATGGACAACAAATCTTTTATTTTCCATACAGCTTTACCCATGGCATGCTGATGGAATAATTCAAATTCGGAGCCACAATTGTTTTTTATTTTTGTCAGAATATAATTAAGTCTAGCAATGAAATCAGTTAAGGTTTCATTTTGTTTGATTGATGATGCATTCATTTCGTCTAATAATTCCAACATCAATTTTAAACTTGGTTTAAATCTATCTTGCAAAAAAGATTTAAGTTGGTCCCAAGTATCAATTTTTTTGTTTTTGAATTCATATTGTACATTTTCCGAAAGTTTACAGTATTTAATCACTGTAAGGAAATGTTTCTCATTTATATTTTTTGTTTTATAGATTTCGTGAAAAAGATCCACAATTTCTATAAAGGATTTTAATTTTTGCACCGAACCGTCAAATAGTTCGATGTGTTCAAATTTCAACCAATTTTCCATGTTTGTTAAAGTATTTTTTATTATATGTTACCAATCGTGTCCGTGTTTACTGCAGGGTTCCTGGCCGATGATCCTTTTTTTTAATCACTTTACTTCAGCTACATTTTTGACTCCTGACACCAAATGTTAAATATTTATTATCGCGGACTTTCTTTAATATAAAACAATGTACACTTGTTCCGTTGTACTTCAACTCTGCTCGTCCAAGGACGAGCTCACCTTTATTAAGTATTTCCATGTCAGTAGATCAACTACCTCCCTAGTATTATAATTGACTACCTATCGACTTCATTTTATCTCTTAGATTTAGTCATTGCGTTTACCTGTTGACGTACATAAGTTTTATTGTCTTATATCGCCAAACAGAGATGGTAAATATGGGAAAAAGGGCGTGTTGTGGTTCAGGCCACAACAAAGCATTAAAATTTTAATTTGGCACACATCAATTTGGCTTTTTAAGGAAAACTGTTAAAATATTTGGTTTACAGATTCGAAAAATGCAAAAAAAAAATTATCAAAAATATTATAATATTAATATAAATATTTTCAATTTCATCAAATTGTTTTTTAAAAGACTTGATGTTAGTACGTCTAACCCGGGAATTCCCGGGACAAAAATCTCGGGATTTTCCCTAAACCGGGAATTCCCGAATCCCGGGAATTCCCGAAATTGAAAAAAAATCATTTTTTTGGTCAGGAAACTCAGATTTGGTTGTGGAAATAGATGAGCAGTTGAATACTAAGGAATCGATAACATTTTTGAAGCATTATCAAATTTGTATTTGGCATGTATCAACATTTATTTTGCTTATAAGGGAAAATTATTGAAATTTAAGTATACGGATCCACAAAATGCCTAGCGCTTTAAATATTTTTCATTTAATTTTATTTATTTTTGAAATATTTACATTTAATGATGATTTAGAACTTGAAAAAATCATATTTTATTATTTTTCATCAAACATCGGCATCTGGAGCAATAAAAAAATAGTAAAAAAATAGTAACAAATTAAAACAGCATAATGTTCTGATATTTTTGTAATTAACAAAACAATTAGTACACAAATTTTCAAATTTATTGCTCTAAAAAATCAGACTGCAGACCCGATTTCCCCCAGTTGGCAGTAGTGACTTAAAGATAGTTTGTAAAATATGTTTTATATAATACATGAAATTCTAAGCTTTTCTAAAATTTTACATTGGATGGATTCATTTTATTTGTTGTCGTTTCCTGTTTTTTTACAGTTTCAATGAAATTTGTTCAGCTTTTGTAGTAATTTTATATAAAAAATCAAAGAAATATATTAATAAGAATTTTGTGATTATTGATATGACATAATTTGAATCACATTGGATTAAAAATAATGATTCATTAAAAATCCAAAGCATAACAAAAAACAAAAAAACAAACATTTTTAATATTTCTAAACTACCTAAAAACTGCTGTTCTTGTTCAGATTGAAGTAAATATTATCACCAATTAACAGTATTCAGCTAATTCTATGATTGTAAGGTTTAAAAACATAACAAATTTAATGAAAACAAAGATTTTATGACTGTTCAAAAAAATTTCCGGGATCTCGGAAATTCCCAGGGTTTGAAAAATATTTTTCCCGTTGAAAATATATTTCACTTATTATTATCATTCTTTTAAAGAATTAAGAAATATTTAAAAAGATTAAACAATTTTTTTGTCCTTTTGAATTTTGTAAGATTATTTGTCACACAAATTATTTTTTTTATTGATTTTGATCAGGCCGATGCAATATTTTTTTTTAATTTATGTCAGTTGAATTTGTTCTGTAAGATTAAATGTACGAACAATTTACTCTAAACAAAGGATAATTAAGGACACTGGCAATAATTGGACACTTTTGAAAATAATGAAAACCATCAAAACTTTATAAAATTCACGGTTTTCATAATTAATAATAATAAAGCAGAAAAATGAGACATTCATTTTAAGGTTGTTAATCGAAAAAATTATCGTCTAACGATAACGATAATCGTTATCGTTATCTTCGGGACGTTAACGCTAATATATCGTTATCGGTATCGTTATTTCGATAATTCTATTGGCGATAATTCAATTTTTGAATCTTTCTAAAATCGAATAATTCAATCGAATAATTTCTATTGAGGAACTTTTAGGCTTTTTACTTTTTTTATCTTAATAAATGCATATTTTGCACACTTTTGATAGAAGCATAACCGTAACAACATATAAAGCAATTTATGATATGGGTAATTCTCCGCCAACTCACACAGCAGTTGCCCCCACCCCTCTTCGATTTGCGTGAAACTTTGTCCTAAGGGGTAACTTTTGTCCCTGATCACGAAACCGAGGTCCGTTTTTTGATATCTCGTGACGGAGGGGCGGTACGACCCCTTCCATTTTTGAACATGTGAAAAAAGAGGTGTTTTTCAATAATTTGCAGCCTGAAACGGTGATGAGATAGAAATTTGGTGTCAAAGGGACTTTTATGTAAAATTAGACGCCCGATTTGATGGCGTACTCAGAATTCCGAATAAACGTATTTTTCATCGAAAAAAACACTAAAAAAGTTTTAAAAATTCTCCCATTTTCCGTTACTCGACTTTAAAAAAATTTGGAACATGTTATTTTATGGGAAATTTAATGTACTTTTCGAATCTACATTGTCCCAGAAGGGTCATTTTTTCATTTAGAACAAAAATTTTCATTTTAAAATTTCGTGTTTTTCTAACTTTGCAGGGTTATTTTTTAAAGTGTAACAATGTTCTACAAAGTTGTAGAGCAGACAATTACAAAAATTTTGATATATAGACATAAGGGGTTTGCTTATAAACATCACGAGGTATCGCGATTTTACGAAAAAAAGTTTTGAAAAAGTTGGTCGTCATCGATCATGGCCATTCATGGTCACCCGCAACAGACACGGACGACGAAACAAAGAGAAACGCAAAAAGTAACTTTTTCAAAACTTTTTTTCGTAAAATCGCGATAACTCGTGATGTTTATGAGCAAACCCCTTATGTCTATATATCAAAATTTTTGTAATTGTCTGCTCTACAACTTTGTAGAACATTGTTACACTCTAAAAAATAACCCTGCAAAGTTAGAAAAAACACGAAATTTTAAAATGAAACATTTTGTTCTAAATGAAAAAATGACCCTTCTGGGACAATGTAGATTCGAAAAGTACATTAAATTTCCCATAAAATAACATGTTCCAAAATTTTTTACAGTCGAGTAACGGAAAATGGGAGAATTTTTAAAACTTTTTTAGTGTTTTTTTCGATGAAAAATACGTTTATTCGGAATTCTGAGTACGCCATCAAATCGGGCGCCCGATTTGATGGCGTACTCAGAATTCCGAATAAACGTATTTTTCATTTTCAACCGGATTTTACATAAAAGTCTCTTTGACACCAAATTTCTATCTCATCACCGTTTCAGGCTGCAAATTGTTGAAAAACACCTCTTTTTTCGCATGTTCAAAAATGGAAGGGGTCGTACCGCCCCTCCGTCACGAGATATCAAAAAACGGACCTCGGTTTCGTGATCAGGGACAAAAGTTACCCCTTAGGACAAAGTTTCACGCAAATCGAAGAGGGGTCGGGGCAACTTTTCCCGATTTCGTGTGAGTTGGTAGAGAATTACCCATATATTTTGTTTCGAAATTTAGAAGATTAATTAATTTGATTTTTTTAAGGATTATATCTTTTGTCACGTTTTGCAAGTTTCAATAGTTAGTCCGTTTGAAAGATATCATGCTTCGATTGATACTTTCGATTTGAGTTGTCCGTTCTTTAATAAACTCTGGGTTCTCAAGGAAATTGGATCAAATCCTTAGCACGCCAAGCATACGAGAATTTCTCCTAAATGAAGAACCATCAAGAAAATCCGCTCCCATTATTTTTATATTTCAATCCATTAAATTTCAAATCGTCTTAACAATCAATCACAAAAACAACCTTTTTTAATTATTTTCCTCTACTTCCACATATCATTGCCTCCCTTTTGCCAGTATCGCCAATGACCGGCACGTGGTCTACTGCCCGGTTTAATAACTCTTCGCTCGTGCTGGTCACGATCTGTAGGAAACTTTTCGTGACCGAGAAATTTTCCCCACCTCATTCCCAAACAAGCTGAAGGGGCAAAACAAACAACCAACCCACCCACCAGGCTGACTGATTATGCTTGACTCTTGAAGTTTCCTCACTTGGAAAAATCAATGGCACTCGACACACATACTCACGACCATACGGCACACGTCAGTCACCTTCCTGTGAGTAATTATGGCTAAAGGCACTTAGCGCCTCTTTCCCAACGTTCGTACGTGTGGCCCAGAAGAGGGAAGTTCCGAGCACCGTGACCGGGTTCAGGAGGGTAATGGAAGTTCCAGTCACGCACTTTTGCCTCATTTTTCCTGGATACCAGTGGGGGGTTAAGCTTTCTTGTGGTTTTGTTCTATTTTTGTCGAGTTTTACAATAATTATTTGAATGCTGTTTATGAGAATTACAAATTTCAGATTTAATTTAAAAATTAAAAATTACGTCCAACATATCTCATCAAACCCTGCTAATTGCTTGTGTTCTTCAGAAATCAAAACACAACTTTAAAATTCATACACGCACAAAGCCGGGAGGCACGCTATAAAAATTTCCCTCCATTTTTCCGACGCCTTAATCGTCCGACTTTTGTCGCCAGAGTAATTGCCCTTTGGCGCCAGCCTGCAATGCTGCCGACGACGCCGCCGGATTTGGCCAGTTTATCCTGGGCTCTGGCCCGCCGAAAGAGGCATCCTTGCATGCAGGCCCGATCACACACAGAAATGGGGAGGGCTATTTTTGCGCGTTCCAGCAATACAAGACTACAACACTAAGGGATGACACAGACGAGAAGAGAAGAGAAGAAAAACAGTATAAAAACACAGGAATATTGATTTGGCTGACGCGAGCGAATTAGGTTTGGCAGGGTGACGACTAAATATGAAACAAAAAAATACAAAAATAATGTTGTGTTTTTTGAATTTCAATCCATATTACAATAGTTGTTATGTCATTTTTTCAGCTAGATTTTCTAAACAGTATTCATAATGCCTTGAAATGTTTTTTCATAAACAAAAAAAGCTCCATTTAAGCTCCTTACAATTTTGGCAGATGTTAATATTTGAAAATGTTTATTTTTTGAAGGAATTTTCTGATCGGTTTGGTGTCTTCGGAAAAGTTGTAGGTATTGATGATAACTATTCACAAAAAAAAGCTCACGGAAAAAATATAATTTTTACAAAAAAAAAAATCCCAAAATCCATTTTATAATTTTTTGTATTTTTTTTTGAGCCGTGGTAAAGCATGGACAAAAATGGAAATGGATTTTTTTTTGGAAAAATACAAGGGTTTCCAGAAGCGTTCATTACTTGCCAGTCTGCCAATAAATTTCTCAAATTACTGGTCCAAATTAATTAATTACATTAATTACTTTATTAATTTTTACTATGATGAAAAAGTATATTATTTAATATTTAATAGATTTAAGAATTTATTTCTACGGTTCTTATCTTGAATATTTATAAATAGCTCATTCGATAGCTCTTTCAAAAATAAATTTAATGTAATAAAATAAAAACACTCAATATCAAGCAAAGTACAAACAGTATTTTTTTGTTCAAAGTCTTAAATTATGCTTTTTTATTTATTATTTTTTGTGCCAATCTGGTGATTTTTTTATATAATTTTTATTGAAAATAGCAGAATATTTCACAATAGTTTCATGTTTACACATTGAAAATTTTCTCCCACTAGAGGGTGCTGAAACTTGGCAAGTCGAATGCCATTGAAATATTGTTGTTTAAAGTTGTTTGAAAAATGACCTCCAGATTTTCGAGCCAAACATAAACTTTGAAAAATATTTGCAGCGGCTCTTTATGAAAACTGTGAAATTCTTCAAAATATCATTATGTTTAAAAATGTTTTTCGAACATTGGTTTGACATTATTTCGGTTGTTTTTTTTTCTCAAGTATATTAAAAAAATATCCGTTACCAAAAATACGGATAATGTGAAATTTTTCATTTACATTGGATATAATTTCGCCATCTGATTAGTCAATTCTTATTTCACTGAGTTTGATTTTTACAATGAAACATTTGTCTCATAAATGCTTGGAAATGTTTCAAGAAAATAGTTCAGCTCTTAAAAAAGAGATATTACAGGACTGCAACTGCTGTAGTTAGCTGAAAAATACATATAAAAAAACTTATTTTAATTTTGATTGATTTTTAAATGGCTTTCACTTGAAACCTTTGATTTCATCAATGATAATTAGGTAAATTTTGGTTTTAAATATTTGATCCACAAAAACTTCAAATAATTTTGACTGTCTATTAGAAGGAAAAACATAGAAAAAAATAACCAACTCTAATGTAGTCCTTGCAAAAAAAAATCATATTTCTCGACTTTTTTTTCATTGAGCCCAAAAACATATGAAAAAAAGAAAAAAAAAGAAAAAATTCTGGATTTTTACAATTATTTAATAAAAATAAATAGATTTTGGATTCATGAAACATGTTTCACTGGGTAATACATAATGGCGTTGCCTTTTGTTGTTAATCAGCTTCGCTAAACAACATGTTGAAAATAAATTTTTGGAAAGTTTTAGGAGAGAACAATGGTGAATAAGGCCTTCTACATACAGAACCAGCCTTTTTTCAATCTATGTGTGACACTCTTATTTGAAATGAAAAAGAAATCCTGTTCTAATAGATATTATAAAAAAAATCAAAAAGTTTCGTTGAAGAAGTACAATATAAAAAAGATTACTTTAATTACTCAAAATTACTTGAATTACCAAATAATTACTATAAATTACTCTATAAACAATGAATTACTAAGTAATTAATGAATTACGTAATTACCAGCTTAAAATCAAAGTAATTATTAATTACTTGCCAGTCTGAGGCCTTGCTGGAAACCCTTGGAAAAATAGAAATTTTACTCGACTTTTTTTGCTTGAGGCTTTGATGTAAATCAAATTTGAAATCGAATTGTACTCATCCGATTTTTGATAAAGTGCATCGTTTTCAAAATATAGCCACTTAAAGTTGAATTTGAACTTAAAAATAACTTTTTTTTGATTTTTTAAAATAGTTGACATGCCTGTCCATACCTGATTTTTTACTTGTACCAATATTTTAGAAATAAATGGTTCAATGATCAATGTTAAAAAATTAAACATTTTCAAAATTCTCTGATCAATTCGAAAAAAAAATTGAAATTTTTGAATCAACATTCTAACATTTCAAAAGGCTGTAATATTGTATATTTTACCATTTTGAAATGTGACTTTCGGTGTCAAAGTTTTTGTCCATACTTTTGTATGGCTCAAAAGTTCGAGCAAATTTTTGGTGGAGAAAATTGCTCTATGGACATTTTTTTCCACAAAAGCACGGATTTAATAAAAATTATAATTTTTCAAAAAAATTGAAAATGTACTCCGAAAAAAATTAAATTAATTATCTTTTATGCAATATATTTGATGAAATTGAAAGATTTCAATTAAAGTCATTTGAGGGTTAATTTTAGGTAGAAAATAGTGTTTATTAATATTTTAATCGGTTTAATCTTACAAACTAGCTCAAAAAGATTAGATTTTTTTATAATTGGTCTGAAACTATAAAAAAAAAACTAAAAAATAATAAAACTTAATTAAGAAAGCTGAAAAAGAACCATGTACCCTTAACAAACATTTTTTCAAGAAAAACCACTTGAATTTTGAATCAAGCTCAAGAATTGCTCGTTATGCCAAATAATTTCAAGTGTTTGTTCGGCCCTCCCTTCAAAATTGTCGCGAAAGATCAGAGTGCAAAAAAAGCCTAAAAATGAAATTTTTGCAAGGAAAAAACTTTAAAAATGATTTAACCCTGTACAACATAACCCCGCCTCTAGGCGGGCTTCGATCTAAAACTACGTCAAAATAATATTTTTCAACAAATTTCCGATCTTTGAAAGCATTGGAAAGAAGAACTATGGAGTTTTTTTTAAAGGTCCAATAAACCAAATTTCCAGTTTTTGCGTTTTGGATGTTTTTCAAACCGTCTTGAGTCTGGAGTTTTAAAAAAGTTTTTAGACCTTTAAAAAAAAACTCCAGAAATCTTAAAATTTAAGAAAATTGTCGTGTGACTTGTTTTATGATACTCTGCCAATGTTTTAAAACACGTTATTTATTTTTTTGAGTCAACTTTGTTTTTAACTAATATTTTCTTTATTACATGTAAAAATAAGTATGCAGTAATTTTTGTATTGTCTCAGATTATGCCTCTAAGCATTTTTAAACAATTTAAATGATAATGTCTTCATTCTATAGTAAAAATTGTGAAAAACATGCAAAAATATTAAAAAGGGGCTGTGAGAACATTAAAAAAACAAAATGGACAAAAGATAATAATAGGAGCCACATACTATCAGAAACAAATATAAACATAAAACAAGAGAAGGAATGTTTTTCGTTGAACAAAAGTTTCTCCAAATGACTTGGGCAGTAGAGACGCTTTTTATAAACCTTTTTTGTAACACGGATCAGTAAAGTCATAAAACTTTAGAAAAATAATAATTTTCATAAATTTATTGAAATTTTGTCAAAAATCAATTGCAGTAATGTAATGCTTTTTGTTAGAATTAGAATTATTTTTTGTCACTCTCCCACTTTCACGATCAGAGGCATATATTCTTATAACAAAAATCAGACTAACACACTTTTATGAATTTATTCTTTTGCGTCATCCATAAAGTACGTAACGCTCTAAGGAGGGAGGAGGGAAGAGGGGGTTGTCGCAAGTGTGACAAAGTGTGAAAAGGGGGAGAAGGGGGTACGTGAGACTGTGACGTCACGCTAGACTTTTTCTTGAATACTGAAAATTCAGTCTGAAATTAAAGTTAACAAAGTTTAATGTTTGATAAACATTACTCATAAAACAAACCCAATTCAAAGCTTTAAGAAACAGAGTTTTTGATGATAGATTTAATTTGCATAAATCAACAGATTTGTGGAAAAAACATTGATGGAGATTTCTATCACCAAAACATTTGACAAAATAAAAAAATACAAACGCAACCTATGAAACTTTCTAGATTGAAATCCGAATTTAAAAATAACCTTTCTATAAATAATGTTGAAATTTAAAATTAAAAAAAACAAAATGGTGGGGGACAGGGTGTCTGACAAAACGTGACGTATTTTTTGAGGTCGAGGTGACAAAGTGGGACATAGGGGGGGAGGGGGGGGGGGTTAATTTTGGCCGATTTTAGCGTGACATACTTTATGGATGACGCCTTTAGCTAAATCTGTCACATCGACGTCGTCGTGCTATCTTGTCGCACCCGCCATTTTGACGTTCCGAGAAAAACGCGTTTTAATGTTTGACCTTGAATATTCAAAAACGAGAGCACGCAATGTAAACAATAACAACCACGTTTTGTTTGGCTCACCATTCTGTGCATTGTCCCAAAGTTTGGTTGAAGTTGGTTGCTGGAGTCCCGAGTTATAATTACAAATGTTTACGGTAGTCTAGCTTGTACGTGCGACAAACGCATCCTGATTTTCCTGGCCTGAAATCCCTTTGGCCTTTTGTCGCACTTACATCAATTTTCATGGAGTGACAAGATAGCACGACAAGATTGAAACTACTTTCATATGTAAAGTGACAAAAATGCACTGCGTTTTTTCGGTTTTTGTTGAATAGCTCAGGATTGAAATCGAATTTTGGGAATCTGTGAAGGTCAAAAGGTGAGGCATTGTGAGCTGCACAAAATGGCGATCTTAACTCAATTTGGCCCAAAATGCACGTACGACAAGTTAGCACGATGGCGACGACATGTCACATTGCAAAGCTTTAGTCTCAAAATTACAATAAAATAAAGATTCACCCAGTCGGCTTGGATTCGATCCCAGAAGGTCCCGGTGGCATTTTTCGAGACGAGATTAGTCTGATCACGCCTTCCGTCGGATGGGGAAGTAAATGTTGCCCCGGTCTAACCTAGAGTTTAGGTTGATAGCTCAGTCCAGGTGTAGGAGTCGTCTCCCTGGGTCCTGCCTCGGTGGAGTCGCTGGTAGGCAGTTGGACTAATAATCCAAAGGTCGTCAGTTCGAATCCAGGGGTGGATGGAAGCTAAGGTGTAAAAAGAGATTTGCAATTGCCTCAACAATCAAGCCTTCGGACACCTAGTTTCGAGTAGGAATCTCACAATCGAGAACGCCAAGGCAATACGAATAATTTGATTTGATTTTGAAATATTATTTGGACAAAACCCCTTAGAAATTATCTCCTGAACTTGCTTCTATAAGAATAAATTCCATACAAATCTATTAAATTCCGCAAACCGGTTCAGCACCAAACAAATCCAGCTGCTCACAGACTGTGGTGCGCTACTTTCAATGTGTTTGTGAGCCACCATATCGTGGCATTGATTCACCCGTAATAGTGGGACAAATAAATTACATATTCATGCCCTCTACACGCCCCATCATCTTCCCAGTTCTCGCTGGGAAGTACAACGATTGGAACATTTCACGCGGACGAGACCAACAATCGAACGAAAATAAACAAAGTTTGGTTCGATCTTTAACTGCCATGCCAGCGTGGGATGGTATTGGTTGAGCAGAACGTGTGCTCCGACGTATTGTTTGTGTTTGTGCTTTGATTTGATGTTTGGGTTTAGTTTGATAACGATTGAGTTGTTGCTGTCAATATATCATTGAAGCTAATTAAAATGAAATTAGATTCAGAAGGTTGTCAAAACTTTTTCTAGACAGATAACGATTGATTGTTTATTTTTTTTTAGGATTTTTTTTATGATTTTTTATTCGATTTTTCTTTTCATACAATTTTGCCATACTCTTTAAAAGAAATTGATTTTCTACACAAAATAGCTCAGACCTATACAAAAACAACAACAATACGTTCCCAATTTAGCGCTACAAATTGCCCTTTCTGGCTGACACATCGAAGCTAATAAATTTCAAACTCAATTAAAGAGAGCCGAAACGCCCAGGCACAAAAAAAGCAAATTGAGAAAATATCACCATCTAGACGAGACTGTGAAAAACGTGCCACGTGCTGATAGGTATGTGTATGTGTGTCACTTTTTCAAACATCCGTCACTCAATGCTGTGACAATTTTTTGTTGTTGTGACATTAGAGAACGGTGTTGCTTATATTGTTTTTTACCTTGAAATCTTGAAAGCGATGTTTTTTTTATTAAATTTCAATCAACTTAAAAAAATTAAAGATTGCTGAACATTTTGGATGATTTTTAACAAAAATCAGCAATCAATAATTAATTTGCAATTCAAAATCGCCGCCAGAAACCACCTGCAAAACGACTCTCACTAAAAGTGTCGTGTAAATCTGAGAGCTGGCATCGATTTTTAAATGGCAGCGGCTCGGGAAGACAATTGACCGAAAAATGCTTCCCCGGTTGGTCTGGCTGCTCGCGATCCAAGTTGGCGTGGTGCCATTTGTGATGAGGAAAAAAAAGCGAATAACAACGACCGACAGACGAATAATGTTTGCCACTGCTGGATGGTAATTAAAATTTGCTGTTTTCCCTCTTCTTCCCGGTTTGGTGGTGGTGACTTTTCCCAGTTTGGTTGTTTTGGTCGTTATGGTGACGTAATGGCACAGATAAGAAGAAAGTGTTAAAAATAGACTCAAATATTTTTTTTCCGAATTATAAAAAATAGCAAAATTATTTTGAGGATTGTGTTTAAACAATTTATTTAAAGTATTATATAATAATAGTGCAAACTATATTTTGCAAAACAAGTACAACTAAAAGTTAACATCCCTGACATGAAATATGCGGGTGATTACAAAACTCGCAGGTAAATTATTCCAGTCTGCTTAACATATCAATCTTATTCAGCTTCGAGGTTCACTTCTGAAAGAAATCGTTTATTCTTATGAGAAACAAATGCAAAGTCTAACAACCAGGAATAGTATAAAAACTAAATTGAAGATGTGTTTTTATCCTTTTGCTTTCTGAATCGTTTATGTTTATTTGAACAATATTTTATTGATGAGCAACTCTCTACGAAATCGGCCGATTTCGACCATTTTTATTTTTTTGTATGTTTTGATCAGGCTTAAACTTTGTGGGGGCCTTACATATGACCGAATAAGCTATTTTGCGTCATTGGTTCACCCATACAAGTCTCCATACAATTTTGGCGGCTGTCCATACAAAAATGGTATGTAAATATTCAAACAACTGTAACTTTTGAGTGAATTTTCTGATCAATTTGGTGTCTTCGGCAAAGTTGTAGGTATTGTTGAGGACTTTTGAGAAAAAAATAGGTACACGGAAAAAAATTGCAGAGTTTTTAATCATTTTTTTTTCACTGAAAATCAATTTCCCAAAATACGTATTTTTTTATTTTCGAGATTTTTTTATATGTTTTAGGGGACAAAAATCCGCAACTTTTGATTAATAGAGAAAAATGGTCAAAAAATCTGCCGCCAAGTTATGAATTTTTGAAAAAAAATAGTGATTTTTGGAAAAAAAAACGAAGTTTCATGCAAAAACAAATTTGAAATTATTTTTTAATGCAAAATTAAATTTGCAATCGAAAAGTACAACACAGATTTTTTGATAAAGGGCTCCGTTTTCAAGATATAGCCACCGAAAGTTCGATTTTAGCGAAATATTTGCAGTTTTTCGATTTTAACAATAGTGACCATGAGTGATTATTTCTAACAGTATTTTTGTTTAAAAAGTTCAAAAAATTTGCTATAAAATTGTCAACGAGACATTGAAGATTGGACCTCGGGTTGCTGAGATAGAGCCGCCTTAAGAAAAAGAAACACGAAAATTGAAGTTTTCTTAATCTCACCAAAACAACCCACCATTTTCTAATGACGATATCTCAGAAATTAATGGTCCGATTTTCAATGTTAAAACATGTAACATTCGTGAAATTTTCCGATCTTTTCGAAAACAAAATTTTCCAAAAATTAAAATCAATACTAACATTTGAAAATGGCCAAACATTTAATATTACGCCCTTTTGAAATGTTAGTCTTGATTTTAGTTTTTTTTTAATTTTGTTTTCGAAAAGATCGGAAAATTTCACGAATGATTTATATTTTAACATTGTAAATCGGACCATTAGTTGCTGAGATATCGACATTAGAAAATGATCGGTTGTTTGGATGAAACTTAGAAAACATAAATTTTCCTGTTTTTTAACCTTTGCATGGCATTATCTCAGCAACTAAGGGTCGTATCCTCAAAGTTCAGAAAAGCAATATATAGAGAATTTTCTCAGCTTTTCAAAAATATTTTCTCAAAGGTGGGCTAACATGGGCACTATTTTTTAAAAGATCAATAACTTCGACTATTTTCAAAAAAAAAACGTAAAAATGGCTATAACTTGAAAACGGTGCACTTTATCAAAATTTCACTGGAGTACTTTTTGATTGCAAATTCGATTTTACATCGAAAACTTAAGTTGAAAATTTTTTGCGACTAATATTTCGATTTTTTGAAAAAATTTGTATTGATTCAAAAAATCATAACTCGCTCAAAGATTTTTTGCCCATTCTGGAAATTTCAGAAAAGTTTGCATTTGATGTACTCTAAAACATATAAAAAAATAGTGTTTTTTTGCAAATCAAGTTTAAGTGACAAAAAGTGAAATTAAAAATCACCATTTTTTTTTACTGTGTATCGTTTTTTTCAGTGTAGTCCATATCCATACCTACAATTTTGCCGAAGACACCAAATCGATCAAAAAATTCCTTCAAAACATACAGATTTTTGAATTTTCACTAATCATTTTTGTATGGACAGCTGCCAAATTTGTATGGAAAATTATATGAACGAACTAATGATGCAAAATGGCTTCTTTGGGCATACCGAAGGCACCAAAAAAGTTTCAGCCGGATTAAAATTACAAAAAATCGAATGACCGAAATCTCAGAGAATTCCGCAAAATGAAGAGTACAAATTTATTACGTACGGAATGCTATGGAATCATACTGACCATGGTAGAGAAGTATTATAAGTAAATCAAGAAGAAGTTTTCATAAAATATTGAAAAGTTTAAATAGTTAGTTAACTAAGATTTAGAAAATTGTCTACGAATTGCATTATTTTAATTTTCTCAAAGTGTCCTGATTTCCTCAATGAACATGATTTCGAATTTGAAATCGGAACGCATTTTCATAATCTTCGAAAAATTTTCCACTAGGATAGGGTAAAATAAGTTTGTAAATAATAATATTATGCATTTTTGAATTATAATTTAAAAAAACTTCAAATTTAAAGGCATTTTCAGTAGAACAAGATTCATATAAAATATGAAAACATTTGATTTGTGCTTCAAATTCAATTTAAAATTCAATTTGAATCGATAATTTAATAAACAAAACTAGTTTTAACAAATTTCACGAAAAATTGTGACTTTTTTCTACCTAAAATTTATATTAACAAGATTAAAAACTTCGTTAACTAAATAAAAACATTGATTTTAGTAGAAACTTAATTAACAACCTTAGCGATTGTATAATTCACGTAACAATAAAATTTGAACATCAGTTGGAAAATATCCAAAATTCAACCAACCAAATTTTCCACATTACAAAATTCAACTTTGTTTGCTGTGTACACCTAAAAGATACAATGTATCTTCATAGAGCAAGAAAATTCCAGTTAAACACAGATCATTTTCAAAACAAAATTAAATCAAAATTTGTCAACCCTGATAATAAAAAAGCATTAAAAGAATTTGAAGGTACAGCTTTGAATTCAAATCAAATCTCCTTTTTACCAAAAAAACATAACAATTCTGCCCATCTTCTCCACAAAAAAAAAAAAAAAAAAAAACAAGACATAACAGACAGCCATCAACCATTTGACCTTTCTCTCTTATTGCAATCGAAACAGCCTTCCAGCCATCCAGTGTTGGGCAGGTCGCCATTTGATTTGTGTAGCTTTTCTCTCAGAAGTTAGCATCCGTGACCGAGCGGAACCATAAATTTGCGGTTTCTGGGCGGGGAGGAGGTTCCTTATTGGAAGGACATTCTGATCGTTAGTGTGTTTCGTACATAAAAATGGCAGGACACGTGTGGGGATGATGTCATTTTGATTGGATCGGCTGAAAATGTATAATTTTGGGAATTCAGCTTCAGCACAATTATTTGATTTATTGAGTAAACATTCATCAGGTGCCATTATTTTCCATTATTTGCTTCATTTTTCAAACCAGCAACACGCGATCGTGCTGAAGCTTCAAGTGGCAGTAAATGTGGCACTAACTTGAGTATTTTTTCCCGTCTATCCTTCTCTTACAGATCCTTCAGTCACGAGTCACGGCAGTCGTTTCTTCGTGAAACGTGTTCCTAGCTAACAAGTTGTTGCAGAAAACGGTGTTGAAAGAACCAAACAAGTGCAGACATCGTGACTACCTGAAAAAGAAAGAAGCAAAAGTCAAGAAGAGTAAAAAGGAAAAATCACAACCGTGAATAAATTCTGCAAGCCCCCTCCTCAAAAGTAAAAAGGGATAATAATGTAACAAGTTTCCCGGAGGGGGCCAGGTCCTAGAGCCTAGAGCGGAGAAATTGCCCAAAAACCGGGACCACCTTCTCCAGAGTTGGCAGACCAAACGCGATGATTTTGCTGCAGCCGTCGACGGCAGTTTCAACAGACATCGTCAACGTCAACGCTGCCAAAGCCACCACCGCAGCAGGTGGCTGCCAAACGGAACCGGAGGGATCGTCATTATTGCCGCCTGCGAAACGTGGGCCTGCCTTAAGCAACCAGTAGGTGTGTGTGGGAAACCAGTGTGTGGCCACCGGTGGATATTGATATCCTGATGTTACGGGTCACGGTGTGGGTGGAAGTCATGTTATGATTTATTTTTTAAACATTTTTTAAAGCACATAAAAAATTAAGTAAAGCATTAAAATAATATCCATACACTTAATGAACAATACTTATTACATCAAAATTTTAAAACCATGTTAATACAATTATTAAAAATAAAGCTTTATTTGTTTCGATTAGTTAACCCTCTACAACCCAACCCCGCCTTTAGACAACGTTTCGATTTAAAAATCGCCAAAAATATTTTTTTCAATCAATTATTCATCTTTAAAAAGCATTTGAAAGAAGGACTCTTAAAATTTTAGAAATTTTATGGGTTTGAAGTTTATCTTGTTTTAAAAATGTTTTTAGGAGTCAACTTTGTCTGTATTTTTACTAACATTTCCTATATTTCAAGTAAAAAAGAAATATGCATTATTTTTTCTGGTATCCCAGATAATTCCTCTACACATTTTTTTACAATTTGAATGATAATGGTGAAATTTTATAGCAGAAAATATGAAAAACAGGCAAAAAATCGAAAAAGTGACTGTAAAAACATGAAAAATTAGATAGGCAAATTGTAATAAAAGGAGGTGGTAAAATAGCCCAAATACTACCAAAAACAAACATAAATTAAACAAGATAATTGCAAAGTAAAATATTAAAAATTAATAAGAAACACATATCACAAGAGAAGTAAAGTTTTTTGTAGAACAAAAGTTGCTCAAAATGACCTCCTGTACACGGAAAATAAAAATTTATGAAAAAAAATTGGGCAGTACAGGGTTAAAAAAAAATTTATGCGAATTAATTTCAGCAAAATTGATATATCATTATAATATAGTACAATCAAAATTTTCAATAAAAGATTGTTTAGTGCATTTAAACCAAACATTTTTAAGTGTATTTTTTAGTAGTTTTTTTTTATTTGGGTCAAACTATGACCAAAGAAGCCATTTTGTGCAATTCGTTCACCCATACAAGTCTCCACACATTTTTTACAGCTGTACATTAGGGTGACAAGTAAAATTTTAAATTTTGGAAAATCTCAAGAGATACCTCAGGCAATAATAAGTATCTGTGCCAATTTTGAATTTCCTACAAAAATCTCACAATTGGACAATTTTGGGCAACACCTGCGCCACCTGCTGCCAAAATCCTGAAGCGATGATTTTTCCCATACATTTTTGCGATTTTCCCCATATAAACTTCAATAATAAAAAACGACCCTTAAACCTTAACCGATTAGGCTCAAAATTGGCACAGATTCTTATTTTTGCCTAAGAAATTGAGTCAGAGGTTATTTTTGATGTCGATTTTTTTTATTGTCACCCTATTATACATTCAAAAATGGTATGTAAATATTCCTAAATCTGTAAGTTTTTTTTAAAAAAGCTTGGTTTACTCTTTCAGTTGTTTTAACAAGGAATATTTACATACCATTTTTGAATGTATAATAGGGTGACAATAAAAAAAATCGACATCAAAAATAACCTCTAACTCAATTTCTTAGGCAAAAATAAGAATCTGTGCCAATTTTGAGCCTAATCGGTTAAGGTTTAAGGGTCGTTTTTTATTATTGAAGTTTATATGGGGAAAATCACAAAAATGTATGGGGAAAACCATAGCTTCAGGATTTTAGCAGCAGGTGGCGCAGGTGTTGCCCAAAATTGTCCAATTGTGATATTTTTGTAGGAAATTCAAAATTGGCACAGATACTTATTATTGACTGAAGAATCAAGCCAGTTATCAATCATTAGTTTTCAAAATATGTAAGATCTGACGGAAACAAAAATTTGCGCTTAAAAACCTTTTTGTGGTTCTGATTATGGAAAATTCACAAAAAAAGATCAAAAGATTTTTGAATTGACCCAAACATGCTAAAAATTAATTTAAACACAGGGCAATGTATTTTAAATTGATTTCAGTTGGTTGCATCTAAAATATTTTGTTTTGACCCCTGATCTTCCAGGTCAACTTTGAAGAAGTGTGACAAAAACATTGAATAAAATGTGTACCAAAAATAACAAAAAAGATTTTTTTGCTGTTCTTACTTTTTTCAAAAGTAAGATTCAATTTCCCTCAATTAATTTAAATTGTATTGTTTCAAATATTTTTTAAGGAGAAAATCCGCAACTTTTGAGCCATTGTGAAAAACGGCCATACATATTGTCGCAGAGTTTTGATTTTCTGGAAGAAATAGAAATCTTACCCAACAAATTAGTTTGAATGCAGATTGAAGCCTGGAAAGGTAAACAAAGTTTGATTTTAACAATAAATAAAAAAATTCCGAAATAGCCCCCATAAAGCTAGTAACTCATCAACTAATGGTCCAATTTTCGAATCAAGGCTAACATTTCGAAAGGGTCAAATATTCAATATTACTTTAAAAAAATAGAAAAATGATGAAGCACAGATTTTAGGAATTTATTTTTTTGTCAAAAAAAGATTAACATAAAAATTGACAAAAAACGTGTATTTTTTCTTAATAGTATCATCATCATCTTCACCTACAACTTTACCAAAGACTCCAAATCGATCAGGAAATTCCTTCAAGATGTACAGATTTTCGGATACTTTCGTATTCAAATTGTATGGAGACTTGTAGGGGTGAACCAAATGGCTTCTTTTGTCATAGGGATGGCCTCCAAAAAATTTGAGCCAAATAAAAAATGGAGAATTTTTCACAAGAAAATTAGGTTTTCTCTTTATCGTCAAAATATCGATGAATTTATTAAATTACGATTTTTAATATATAATGATAAAAGTGTCGTGAAAATGTCTGATCTCTTAAATAACAATATTTATTATTTTTTGAATTAATCCCATGATTTGAAAGGCTCAACGTTCATTCTTGACTATATCTAATGTTTTGGTTGATCAAAAGCCCTACAACGAAATAATCGAAACAATCTAGACTCCCGATTTTCGTAGAATCGAATCACTTCCTCCTTCTTCGAACCACACCATAGTTGGAGAAATATTGAAACACTTCTGATACAAGACTCGAAAAAGAAGAAACTTTTGAAAGATGATATAAATGAGAGGGTGGCTCGATCTTCCATAAAAGATAATTAAAAAAAAGTTATGTTTGAATAATTTTGTTTTGAACGTTTAGTTTCATGAGTCACAAACAAAATGTTATTGTTTGAATAACAAATAAAAAAATAAACTTGGAAATCTGAGCAGAGTCAACCTGCTATAAACTCAATAATATCAAAAAAAAATCTTTAAAGTGAAAAAAAAAACTAAAGAGTGTTAAACTAAAACCCCTTAAAAAATCCAATAGTTCCATTTCTAAACCCACCGTGTACCCTTTTTGCAGGGCTTGCGTGCGTAATATTCACTAGTGGTGCAAGTGCGGTGTTGTACCATTTTGGGCGGCGAGGTGCGCGCAGAAAACAACAGTCGTCCCGTGTTCAGCAGCGGATATGGCCGACCTCTCCGTGGCGACGTCCAGCGGCAGCAGTGGCAGTGAGTATATTATGGCGCCTCCTTTTCTTGTAAAATTCCTGTTCCCCTTTGTTCTGCGAGGAAAAATTCGTTACACGTGAAACACTTTTACCAACCTACCCGAAAAGAACAACAGAAACACACACGCACACAAACACGCACAGAGTAACAATAAACAGGGCTCACAATTTAGCATATTAAGGGACATTTTTGTTGGAATGCAAATTCGCTTTGGTGGTTAGCACTTTGGAAGGTACTTAACTAAAACTTAAGAGGAACGTTTTGTGAGCAGTCTTATTTCATAAATAAATTTAAAGATTTTTGAATTATTTTTTAAAAGTTTCCGAAATCTGTTTTTCTGTCATGTATGTACAGAAAATTATCTTGTAACTAAATTTAATTTAATTGAATCGTTAAAACCTACGCATCTCTACTAATTATGACTTGCTCATATCATGATTAATGATGGCATAAACATGACACCCAACTTAGCTGTGACAGTAAATAATAAGCTCACTGGTCTCGCCCAAGTAAAATAATCGGCTTGTGGAGCAATCTTTAAAGAAGCTTAAATTAGTGGTCTAAAATCATTGTGTTTTTTCCACAACTATTTTAAGTTGAGAAAATTAACAATTCGTTTTGTGTTTGAAAGAAAACCAGACTAATTTAACAAAATCTATGCAAACTATACTTTATCCCCACCCTCCAAGGGGGTAATTACCCGTAGCCACTGACTGATTGACACCTGCTTGCTTGGTCGTTAAATATGGTACACTGGTGACATGTGGGCAATTCCGACATTGATTAATTAAACATGGTGTCGTTTGTAACGCCCACACATGGCATCAAGTACAATTTGCTATGGCTCTCTCCTTCAAGAATCTCTGATTATTTCTCAAAAAAAAATCGCGATTGTTTAGGATTGGTAAAAATCTATGATTTTTACTTTTCATATTTCAAACATATAATCATATCAACTTTTTTTTAAATTGATTGAATTTAGTAATTAAAAAAGCTTCTGAAATTACGAAATATCTACACAATAAAAATTAACTACAAAAGTTTTAAAAGTATTTCAAGTTATTGTTACTTAAAAAAATCAAAAAGTTGAAATTTTCTACATTTTTTTAATAGATTTTGTTGATGTGAAAGTTGATTGCTCTGACAATGTCTCTTAAAGTTTATTTTGCCTTCCTCACTGAGGTAAGGCTATAATCCTGCTCTAAAAATGAACTTTGTATAAAAACGTCGTAGACCCACCTTCATGTATACATATCGACTCAGAATCGTATTCGGCTATGTCCAGATCCTCCATCCAACCCATTGTTGGTTAGGTTATGAAATAACCTTTCCAACGAGTTCAAAACATTGAAGATCTGGCAACCCTGTCTCGAGATGTGGTCACTTAAGTGACGTTTATGTACTTTTTTGAAGCCAGATCTCACTCAAATGTATGGAAACTATGTCCGGATCCACCGTCCGACCCATCGTTGATAAGGTTATCAAATAACCTTTCCAACGAGTTCAAAACATTGAAGATCTGGCAACCCTATCTAGAGATATGGTCTAAGTGATATTTATGTACTTTTTTATTTCGAATCTAAAAAATAGATGAAATTTTTGCACAATTCCATCATATCAGCCATTGTTGGTAATAATTCAGGAAGGCTCCAACCACATAGGTGGATTAAGTTAGTTTTTTTGTAAAAAAATAGTTATTCTGAGCGTCACCTAATGATCCCAAATATTTCATTTGATGATGTGTCAATAAAATGTGAATCGATTTTCAATGCAAATTTCAATTCAATTTAATCAATTTTATTCGTAGAAAATCAGTTCACAATTTCGTATTTCTACGGTGTTGAGATTTTTTCAACTATGATTTACACTGTAATAGATTTTTATATAATTCTTACTATAACTATAATCTAACAATGGAACTGACAAGGGAAGAGATTTTTTTTAGATTTACTGCTCATTTTTTTCATATTAATCAAATTATTTAAAAACATTGATATCGAACTTTTCAAAAGTTGGTCTTGCTTTGAGTTATTATTATTGAAAAGAGCAGAAAATTTCACCAGATAATCACTTTTTAAATTTGCAAATCGAACTGATAGTATCTTAGATATCGCCAGTCAAAAAACGAGGGTGACACTGAGAAAAAAAAATCTTGAAAATTAAAAAGCTGTTCGATTAACAAATTCGAAACAAATTATACAAAATTTCAGCATCCCGAAAATATTTTATTGCATACCGTCACGAATTTTTGTTTTCTAATTTGCAAGTCAATCAAACACATTTTTTAAACTTAAATATTTTTTTATTGAAAAGTAAAAAAATGTGATTTTTTCCGTGTACCTATTTTTTTCTAAAAAGTCCTAACCATAACCTACAACTTTTCCAAAATCTCCAGTTGAATCAAATAGTTCCTTCTCAAGATACAGATTATTTAATATTTTTACAAGCCCGCAAAATTTAATGTAGACTTGTATGGAAAATAAACTAATAATGCAATATGGCTTCTCTTGACATAGGGAACGTATGACAATGTTTCAGCCAAATAAAAAAATGTGTGAAAATCTAGAGAATCACTCAATTATCTAAATTAACTTATTGGTTTTCAATGACAAAATTAAAAATTAGTTATGTTTTCATTAAACTCGAATAAAATAAACTTTGAAGTTAAAACAATAATCCACACAGTTGAAACAAATCGCAAATAGATTCTCAATGTTTTTGACTCGTTGGGAAGGTCTTTAAATAACCTATCTAACGGTGGGTCGGATGATGGATCCGGACAAAGTTTAAATACATTTAAAAAAGATCCGGCCTTAAAAAAGAACATAAATATCACTTAAGTGGCCATAACTCGAGACAGGTTTGCCAGATTCTCATTTTTGTTACTTGTTAGAAAGGTCTTTCGATTACCTATCCATCGGTGGGTCGGAAGATGGATCCGGACAAAGTTTAAATACATTTAAGTAAGATCCGGCCTCAAAAAAGAACATAAATATCACTTAAGTGGCCATAACTTAAGACAGGGTGGCCAAATTCTCAATGTTTTGCATTCATTGGAAAAGTCTTTTGATTACCCAACCAACGATGTATAACATGGTGATATTTGAGTAGATTTCCGATCACTTATCTAACATCCGGATAAATACAAAAACACATTTTTATACATAACTTTTGAACTACATATCGAAACTTTATAAAAATCAATTGGTACGTATGGGACCCTAAAACAAATCGTATGCAACTGGTCTGACCAAAATCAGTTCATCCAGTGCTGAGAAAACTCAGTGAGAATTTTGATCACATACACACGCAGGCATTTGTTCAGTTTTCGAATCTGAGTCGATAGGTATACATGAAGGTGGGTCTACGAGCTTTCTGAGAAAAGTTCATTTTTAATAGCAGGATTAAAGCCTTACCTCAGTGAGGAAGGCAAAACCGTTTAAATTTCCCTATGTCGCTTGTGGCCACATTTTCCGCACACCTGAGGTGAGTGATGGTGGTTTCACGCAACAACACACACGCACCCACGCACACATACATCACTGCTTGACGCCTACTTTGGGTCGTAAAGCAGGGCACATTCTGTCGACATATGGGCAATTTTAGCACAGTTTACTTTGATAAGGTTTCTTATGATGGTGCTTTAATGTTGCCTACGTAAGTTTTTTTTGTATTTTGTTTATTTCATTTTTTGAAGCTTGATTTCTGTTTTATATTTAAACGTTAAAAAAATCTGATATTGAAAGAGCTTCGATATAAAAAAATTGCAAGCTGTAATATTTCAAAACAAAATAGGACACGATTTTATTCGAAAACAATTTCTTAAGCTTCAAAGTAGCCACAATAAATCAAAAAGCAAACCCCCTGCAATGAATCACAATCATGCATACATCGCAATCAGGGTCCCAATTTGTGTGCCAAATTATTCAATCCATTTGCGCTACCTTTCAGTGCAGCAAATCCTCATAATCCCTCATTCAAAATTGATCAATGCATTGCTACATTTTCCGCCACCAATGGGACAATGCTCCACGAGAGGGTGGGAGCACACATGTTGCCCGCCGGTGACATTCATTCACTTCGGCAAATGAATTTTCACCGTTTTCACCCGCAGCTGTCAAATAGTCACAATCACGTACCAAGCAAGTACATTAGGGTGACGTTAAAAAAAAGTTCTATAAGAAAAAATGCACCAAAGTAACTTTAAACATAATTTTGAGTAACTTGTGGAAAAAATCGGGAAAAAATCTAGTCAAAATTTGGTTGTTTTTCACCCTAATACAAAAACACACACCCACTAACATGGTGAACTCGAGTTGATGACGCAGACAACAACCACCGGAGGATTCCGAAAACCTTTTCCCTTCGTATTCCCAGGACTTCCTTCCCCCCTGTGTCTCTCGGTACAGTTGTGTTCATTGTTGGAGTCTCCCCGGAGGGGGTGGGATGGCAAAAAGCCATGTAATATTAAAGTATCCCCGGTGACAACGTTTGCCAGAAGAACCGTAACCTACCCCCTCATTGACCCTTTTCCAGATTAAATTCTGTCCTCCCCACAGGATACATGTGTTTTGAATTTGTTCGGGGATTCACGTGGGATTATCCCAACTTAATGGGAGAATTAATGTTCTTAACTTGGAAAGTGAAACCAAGATTTTTTTTTTAAAACGTAGTTCACGGTCAACCCACAAACTTCATCCTTTAATACTTGATCAGAATGCTTCTTCATTGTGCATTCCAGTGCAAGCGGAACTTTTTCAATTTTCTCGCAAAGTGCATCTTCTGATAAGATGTCCTTCAAAGTTCACGGGGAAAAAACGCTCGGAACTCACACTTCGGACTCAATCAGGTTGGTGTTGTTGTGGCATTGCCGAGAAGTAAAGTATTGATTCGAACAAGCGGATTCAGATAAAGAGTGAATGGAAAAAAGGGGAAAAATAAAAGCTTCCAGCACTGTTGAATTATAAAGTTAACGGGGAAGCGGCAGCACCGTATCGTTAATGTTACATTGGAAGGTACCCTATCCGAAAGAGAGAGTAATGTAAAGAGGATGCAGTTTAAAGTCAAACTACTCGGGCAAGTTCATTACTTTCGTCCTGCCAACTGAGAGAGAGAGAGAAAGAGAGTGAGAGGTTAAAAGCCCCTGAAGAAAATTAGAATATACATTTTTAATAAGAAGCCCACATAACTGTGGTTCTAATCTGTGACCGGGAAAAGTAGGTCAGGAATGTTTTTCCCGACCCTAAGGTGACGTTTTTTTTTTCAATTAGCTCTTGAAAACTTGACGCGCTTCTGGACAGAAAACACGTTAAGCCGATTAGAGGGGTCCTTCACTGCTGGCATGAAGATTGGATTTCAACAGGTAAACAACACACTTGAAGAAGGAGCTTGAGCGATTTAATATCCCGAGCGTGACCCGGCATTGAATAACAGCCTTACCTTGTACTTTGAGCAGCTTCTTTTTTTGTTTATAGTTAAAGTTTCTTTTAAAAATATTTTTATTATTTATCAATTCAATATTTTTAAACAATTTCAACAATTTTTTCATGGTCTCAGCTGAACAGTGAATTCTCAAAACTTAGTTTCAAATCTAAGATATTTTAAAAGCTCTTACAGTACATTAAAAATTTATGTTAATTTGGAAACTGTAATTTTGGATGGTTGAATATAACCTCTTTGATGATGAAAAGTTACCTAAATTTAGACTGAAAAAGTGTCATTACACCAGAAAAGTGGTAAAATAAACATTTTCAGAAGAGATCGTCCGTAAACCACGTGGACACATTTTTGGAAATTTCAGACCAGTATTTGTTTGATTCAATAAATATAACATCGACAAATTTTACAATGCGTTTTCAAAAAAAAGCTTTTGAAAGCAACTACTTAAAAAAAATTAATTGATACAATTTAAACTTATTTTTTCAGCGATTGTCCACGCCCTATACAAAAAATATTTGTTTTGTAAGGAAATTTTCCACGAGGGGGGAGGGGGGATGGGTCTTGGATTTCAAAAAAGTGTCCACGTGGTTTGTGGATGAACCCTTGTTTTTTTTTTCGTCGTAATAATTACAAAAAATATGCTGAAACTGAACTTTTCATAAAAAAATATGAATATAATCATAGGATGAATAATCTCAATTATGTGATCTTCTTTTCAAGATTTATAAAGATAAGATTATGTTTTAAAAATACAATCACTCACAAAAGATGTTTTTTGAGAACCGGACAAAGAGTGGAAGAATGCAATTTTGAACATTAAATAATATGACTAATTTTTTTCTGCTCCTATACCATTTTGATAGGTGTGCAAAAACTCAGGAAAATAAAGAAAATGCCTGTTTAAAAAAATTAATAAAAAAAATAATAAAATATAAATAAACTATTTCAAAAAATAAAAAAAATAAAAACCTACCATCCCATATTGATAAAATACAAAATAACCCTTAGAATATTTTTAAGAATAACAAACATAAAAAAACCTAAACTAAAACTCTCTACGAAATCGGCCGATTTTGACCAATTTAATTTTTTGTATTTTTTTATTTGGCTCAAACTTTGGGCCTTCCCTATGACCAAATAAGCTATTTTGTGTCATTGATTCACCCATACCAGTCTCCATAACATTTTGGCTGCTGTCCATACAAAAATGGTACGTAAATATTCAAACAGCTGTAACATTTGAGTGAATTTTCTGATCAATTTGGTGTCTTCAACAAAGTTGTAGGTATTGTTGAGGACTTTTGAGAAAAAAATAGGTAAACGGAAAAAAAATTGCAGATTTTTTATCAACTTTTTTTTTACTAAAACTCAATTTCCCGAAATACGTATTTTTTTTATTTTCGAGATTTTTTGATATGTTTTAGGAGACAAAAACCCTCAATTTTTAAGCCATAGAGAAACAACAACCCACCATTTTCTAATGTCGATATCTCAGCAACTAATGGTCCGATTTTCAATGTTAAAATATGAAATATTCGTGAAATTTTCTGATCTTTTCGAAAAAAATATTTTGAAAATTTTTAGACTAACATTTTTAAAGGGCCAAACATTGAACATTACGCCCCCTTATAATGCTAGTCTTAATTATTTTTTTTAAATATTTGTTTCGAAAAGATCGGAAAATTTTACGAATATTTCATATTTTAACATTGAAAATCGGATCATTAATTGCTGAAATATCGACATTAGAAAATGGTGGGTTGTTTTGGTGAGACTTAGAAAACTTCAATGTTCGTGTTTCATTTTCTTAAAGCGGCTGTATCTCAGCAACCAGAGGTCCAATCTTCATGTCTTTTAGACAATTTTATAGCAAATTTTCTGAATTTTTCAAAAAATATTTATTTGGAAATGGTCACTCATGGTCACTATTTTTCAAAATCGAAAAACTGCAAATATGTCGCTAAAATTAAACTTTCGGTGGCTATAACTTGAAAACAGAGTCCTTTATCAAAAAATCTGTAAAGTACTTTTCAATTTCAAATTCAATTTTACCTTTAAAAAATTAAGTCAAATTGGTTTTTGCATGAAATTTCGATTTTTTCCAAAAATCACTATTTTTAAAAAAAAATCATAACTCGGCGGCAGATTTTTTGACCACACTTCTCTATAACTCAAATATAACTCAAAGTTGCGAGTTTTTGTCCCCTAAAACATATCAAAAAATCTCAAAAATAAAAAAATACGTATTGTGGGAAATTGAGTTTTTGTGAAAAAAGGTATTTTAAAAAATCAGCAATTCTTTTTCCGTGTACCTAATTTTTTCTCAATAGTCCTCAACAATACCTACAACTTTGCCGAAGACACCAAATTAATCAGAAAATTCACTCAAAAGCTACAGCTGTTTGAATATTTACGGACCATTTTTGCATGGACAGCAGCCAAAATTGTATGGAAACTTGTATGGGTGAACCAATGACACAAAATAACTTATTTGGTCATAGGGAAGGCCCCCACAAAGTTTGAGCCAAATAAAAAAATACATATAAAATCAATTTCCAGTTTTGGTAGAGAATTACTCTAATAAAAAATGCATAGGCTAACAGAAATTAATATTATTTTGATAAAAAAAAAACTAATTTTAAGTCAAACAAAACCAACAAGTCAAACAATTATTTTTTCAGCACAAATCGTACATTTATCTTTCAAAGCTTTGGTGAGTTGTAAAGATACGACTTAAGTTGAAAAATTGGATATTTTACCATTTTTTACAATTTCAAAAACAATTTTGAAATGTTTTTTTCCAGCAAAACGTTAATTTTCCTGCTTGTGTTTGGCGTTTATGTTTGTGTTTAAACTTAACAACCAAAACATTGTCTAAACGTCTTACTTTTCGATACAAGTGCTGTAAAAAAGAACGTTTCAGCTCTGAAATGGGTAGGGTGATTAATTTTCCTGGGTTGTGAATTTCCCCGTGTACAGGGGAATTCCCGGGTTCCCGGGATATGTTTGAATTTTGAAATGGTATTGAAACAATTTTTCAAAAGAGTTGAGTTGGAGAATTTGAACGGTGTGCGTCGCGGTCATCACGCAGGATTTTCGTTGCCGTTTCCGTCTTTGTTGTCCCCCCGATTGTGTGTGTATTTCGATCCGGGCGGTTTCGGGATGTTTGACAGTTGAGTTGGAGAATTTGAACGGTGTGCGTCGCGGTCATCACGCAGGATTTTCGTTGCCGTTTCCGTCTTTGTTGTCCCCCCGATTGTGCGTGTATTTCGATCCGGGCGTTTTCGCGTTTTCGCATTTTAGTTGGTTTTATCTTTCCACAGCCGGCTGTCTAAGATTAAATCATTTATGCTAAACTCAACACCAAATAACCGGGAATAGTCTCATCCGCATACTCCGACTGTTTGCCTTGAGAATGCATAATACATCACACCATTAAACAAAATTTATTGATTATTGGGTCGCATCATCATCCTCTATGTTGAATCCTGGCCATTACCCTTACCCACTAACAAAATCCCAAGTAGAAGTAGTTTGCCGGCACACGCGGGGGTGTGGATATCGTATAGAACCCACCCTTGGTAGCAGCCTGTGCTAACTAACATTCCCGTCCCATTCCCTCAAGATCTACAAACTGACATGGCGGGCGCCGTTGGTGGCCAACGACTGTGTCCTATTCGCACCAGCTCTAGTTTTAATGATCGTGATGTTTAATCTTTTCAGCGCATTCATGCATGCTGTTGATAAGGGAAACATCATTTGATCGTTGAAGCGTGTGACCGGTTGTGCTGATGGGATATTATGGTCCTGTTCAGCAACGGAGAAGGACAACCATGGGTGGTCTCTCATGCTCATGGTATTGAAACAATTTTTCAAAACAATTGTAAAAAAAAATCAAGCTTAGTAAAACATGTTTATGATGATATAGGCCCAATATACATTGTATTGCATTAAAGATTTTTTTTAAGTTCATTTGAGAGTCGGTGGATTCAGACTAATTAAAAAATAAAATGCAATCTGTGTATAACATTTTAATATTTTCACTAATATATGTAAAACGTTAATAAATAAATATTTGCAACACTTGTGGAATTGATAAAATTTTATTAGAAAAAGCTAATTGAAGATTTTCGTTTTTTCATTTCTTTCAAATAAAATTCAACATAATTTTCTTGCAAAACATACTTGACCAAACTAAACGCCGAGCAAGCAAGTAGACCACGACACCTCCCCTAGTACTACTCTGGTTGTGCTCGTAAAAGCAGCCGGGGCGGTACGTGATAAGATCGTCTAACCATTCTGGACGGAGACCACTAAATTATGCACGGGGACACACACAAGCCTTGCTTCATTTTCTGTCTAGCATTTTTTTTTTCTTTTTTTGCTTTATTTTGCTCCGAGTTTTTGCTGGAACAGTGTCGTTGCAATCAAACATCGAAATGGCATGGAAAATAGTACTACTCATACTAAAGAGAACCATCGGTTGGGGGTCAGTGGGGTAAATTGTTTAAGCATTTGTTTTTGATTGAGCTTTTAATCAAGTAAAAAATATCGACTTCAGGAAGATAAAATGATAAAATGATTTTAGACCCTACTTAACACACTCAGAAGAGACGCGGTTCGATCTTGGCCCCGTTCGCACAAAATTTGATTACGGTCTCTTTCGCGCTGGATTCAATTATGCCCCGTGCCAAAAACCACCCCAAAATGCTCCAAGTGTACACTGTTCACCGAAAAAAAGGTCAAGGATATGGTGCTGGTGATGTGGTTTGGTAAGCGAGAAACTTGATTGCAATTCAAGTGCGCCAACTGACCGTCAGAGTAGGCGCCTTTAAAGAGAGTCGACATCGTTTGAAGTCCTGCTTTGACTAGCAAGAGTGCGCTAGTGAATGACCATTTCACGCCCTTGGTCGGAGACAGACCGCTCATGTCATGCCTACTTGGACCGTTAAAAAGTCGTAACGCTGCTCTTGAAATTGCCTCCCAGGTGCCGAGATTAGATTGCTGGGTAAAGGGTTGCGGTCTCTCGTTAAACAAACATTAACTTTTAAATTTGAATTTGGTTACTCGCACACTTTCCTTGACGTTATGTACAATTTTGTACTAGCAGGTTAAAGTGACCCGTAAAACAACAAATTACAAACAATGAACTCTTCCTACCGTCGCATTGTCGGGAACTAAATCAGAAAAGTTTTCATCACCACAAAAGAAAGGATCATCCCCCACCAGAAAAATCTAATTAGGACTCTCGTACAACATCCATTATGCGGCTTTTCTTACAATGTTCCGACATTGCCGGTGGTGAAACTTTATTTCTCATTTTTCATTTTCCCAGTTTGTTTTTCGGCTCATACAAACACGAAAAAAAAAACAGTCTTGAAAAGCTAACCATGGCGTGACGGATTAGCCGTTATGAAACTCCCACACAAATTGAAACAATGGGAAGAAAATTAAAATTTTAATCCCTCACTCTGTAGAGTGTGTAATTTTCGTAATGTGATTAATTTTCAAAAAATAATGATAAATTAAACATTTAACTATATTTCCCGTGTATGTATACTGTACTGCCGCTCTAATCTAGTTCGTCCCATATGTAAAAACAGCAAGCCGAGAAAAACGTAAATCAAATTTGTCCCGCCCATAAGGCTACGTGTTAGGATTTCACGAATAAGTGAAATTTGCCACTGTTTTCTGGAATAAACTACTAAATTTTATTAGTTTTTTTCTAATCGTTCACATGATTTTTAACCAAACTGCGTCATTATTTCAAAATTAACGAAATTACATATGGGTCATTCCAGGTCAACTGAGTACACTTTTGGACTCGATCTTCACCGATTTGGACCAAACTTGGAGGGAACGTTTATCTACCGATAGTTAACAGAAATCCCAAGTTTGATGCTGATTGGACCATCCCTCTATTTTTGGCACCGCCCTCTTTTTTACGAATTCTAAAAAACTTTTTTTCTTTGAATCATAACTTTGCAAATACTTTAGCAAAAGACTTTCTACCCTTAAATGCCCACTAAAATTATATTTTAACGTTTTAAGAATTAAAATTCAGTTTTGACCTATTCTTTATATTTTTATTTGTTTTATTTTATCACCATCGTGTTCCCCGGAAAATTTTATATAATAATCCATGTAGACCTCAAACTAAAATGAACTATTGGCAAGATACAGCGATTTTACTGAAAAAAGTTTAATTGCCTTGGCGTTCTCGATTGCGAGATTCCTACTCGAAACTAGGTGTCCGAAGGCTTGATTGTTGAGGCAATTGCAAACCTCTTTTTACACCTTAGTTTCCATCTACCCAGGGATTCGAACTGACGACCTTTGGATTGTGAGTCCAACTGCCTACCAGCGACTCCACCGAGGCAGAACCCAGGGAGACGACTCCTTAACCTGAACTGAGCTAACGACCTAACCCTTTTAGATTAGACCCGAGCCAACATTTACTTCCCCGTCCGACGGAAGGCGTTGGTGTTAGACAAATCTCGTCTCGAAAAATGCCACCGGGACCGTCTGGGATCGAACCCAAGAAGGCTGAGAGGCAACCACGCTTACCCCTACACCACGGTCCCGGCATTTAACAAACACATACATCCCAAAACTGATTCTAAACACAGGGAAATCCATTTTAAGCTGATTTCTACTGATTGCATTTAAATTTGCGAAAAAAATTGGAAGTTTTTTGAAAAAAAAAAAAAAAAAACATTTTTTTTTGCCCCCTGATTTTTCGGCCCGATTTTAAACATATTTGTACCAGCCTTATTTGAGATAAAATAAAAACTGTTTTTTTTTTGTTTTAGTTTTCTAACAAAAAAAATAACAATTAATTTGATTATCCAATATTAACCTTTTATTACTTTAATATCTTAAATTACTCAATTATTAATGAATTACCTAATTGCCAGCATAAACTCAAAGTAAATAACAATAATTTGTCTGACTCAAGCCTTGCTTTGTTTTTAAAAAAATAGTTTTGAAATTTGAAGCCATAATTTAGACGAGTTTGTATTGAAATCGTCAGGATGTAGAATAAACAGTCTGTTTTAAGAGAATCCATGCAAAATATGTCATTTCTAACATTTTTTCATTAAAGTTTTAAAATGAAAATGACTTGTTGTGCTTAGAATCCCGGACACTGATAAAGCTGATTCGAAATCCGGACACTTTTGCTTCGAATTCTAATCACTTGATTTTGCTTATGAACCGCACAGATTTGGACTGAAATGTTAGTGAAGGGCAGGTCTCAAATAAGCTGTTGACATCAAAACAATCGATATTTTATATAAAAATTTGCTAGAATTTAAGGAAATCAAAACCATAAATGTCTGCTTTGCCTTCCCGGTGCTTCGGACACTTTAGAAATGTTTCACATTTTTTGGTGAACTTATAATTTTATTTTATTTAATTGTTTTGGCCCTAACCACAGCGTTCAAACAAATTTTTAAACGATAGTTGATGTTAGAAATAACACAGTTTTGACATTCATAATACAAACTTATATCCAAATAATTGATAAAACAAGATGAGGTGTCCGGGTTTCGAAGCGTCCGGGAATTCAAATCATGACGTTATTTTGTTTAAAAATATATTTTCTGCAGTTCCGCTGTGAAACTGTCAAATTTTCCTGTCCGTCTGGAGAAACGAAACGGCCTACTTTTCCCTACCAATAAGGCCGTTGCAAATATTTTTCAAAGTTTATGTCGCCTCTTCAAAATCGGGCCAAAAAATCAGTGGGCAAAAAAAATATTTTTTTTTTTCATAAAACTTCCAAATTTTCCATATTTTCAAAATTTTAATGGAAATAGAAGTCTAATCAACTGAGAGTAATCTTGAATGCCTTTTCCTGCATTGATCATATTTAATATGTATGGACTCGTTTAAAAATATTTTGAACTTTTATGAAATTACAATGTAAAGCACCGCAAAAACTTTTTTTCCGCAAAAATAAATTTTTTGTCAGTATTTAGAAATTTTGGAAATCAATGATTGCAAAACAACTGGACATGTGTATGATGCCTTTTAAAACACTTTTTTCATTCAAATGTTGACACCGTGGCCTGTAATAAGTTTTTAGCTTTTTTTTATTTTTTGACCACCCCCCGCCCCCCCCCCTTCGTCGACTTTGATCAGAGTCGAGGGACATAAACTTCAAAAAATATTTGCAACGGCATAATAGCAGAATAAAAAATTAATACCTTTCGATACCAGTGCTGAAAAGTTCTTCTTTTCAGCACTGAAATGGGTGCTCAAGTTGCACTTTTCAACACTAGTATCGAAAAGTAACATTTTCAATATATTTTTTTATTGTTAGCGTAACACATGGATGTTTGACATAAAATTACATTCAAAATGCGTTTTTCGAAATTGAAAAAAATGTTGTAAGCAACTCGTTGCAAAACTTGATTTTTTCAGCACTCGTCGTATTTATCCAATTCGGTAACCCTCGGTGGATAAATGTAAGACTCGTACTGAAAAAATATTCTTTTTGCAATTCCGTCGTGAAACTACTTACTTTTCCTGTCATTCTTGAACGACGAAATAGCCTACTTTTCTGTACCAAAAATAGCAAAATCGAATAGCTACACTTTTCAAAATAAATGCTGAAAAGTTCTACTTTTCAGCACTGAAATGGGTGCTGAAAAGATGAACTTTTCAGCACTTGTTTCGAAAAGTAACACTTTTCAACATTTTTTGATTTAAACGATTTATTGACAAAATACATGAAAATTTGACATAAAATTTCACTCATTGTGTGTTTTTTGGAATTGCAAAAAATGTTGTATGGAACTCGTTGCAAAACTTGATTTTTTCAGCACTCTTCGTATTTATCCAACTCGGTGAACCTCGTTGGATAAATGTACGACTCGTGCTGAAAAAATCCTCTTTTTGCAACTTGTTGCATAAACTACTATTTTGCAACTTTTTGCATAAACTACTATTATAGGCCCTCGATTTTGCGCCAATATTGAAGAAGGGTGGAGGGATATCGATCAGAAAGTCCCTTTTCAAGGTTCCATATTTTGCCTTCCTCACTGAGGTAAGGCTATAATCCTGCTCTAAAAATGAACTTTGTATAAAAACGTCGTAGACCCACCTTCATGTATACATATCGACTCAGAATCGAAAACTGAACAAATGTCTGTGTGTATGTGTGTGTGTATGTGTGTGTGTATGTGTGTGTGTATGTGTGTGTGTATGTATGTATGTGACCAACAAACTAGCTCACGTTTCTCGGCACTGGCTGAACCGATTTGACCCGAACCTGTTGCAGTCGACTTGGTTTAGGGTCCCATAGATCGAGTTTTATACAGATTGAAGTTTCGATAAGTAGTTCAAAAGTTATGTATAAAAATGTGTTTTCACATATATCCGGATCTCACTTAAATGTATATAAACTATGTCCGGGTCCATCATCCAACCCATCGATGGTTAGTTTATCAGAAGACCTTTTCAACGAGCCTAAAACATTGAAGATCTGGCAACCCTGTCTCGAGATATCCCGACTTAAGTGATATTTATGTACTTTTTGGATGCCGGATCTCACTTAAATGTATGTAAACTATGTCCGGATCCACCACCCAACCCATCGTTGGTTAGGTTATCAAAAGACCTTTTCAACGAGTTCAAAACATTGAAGATCTGGCAACCCTGTCTCGAGATATCCCGACTTAAGTGATATTTATGTACTTTTTGGATGCCGGATCTCACTTAAATGTATGTAAACTATGTCCGGATCCACCACCCAACCCATCGTTGGTTAGGTTATCAAAAGAACTTTCCAACGAGTTCAAAACATTGAAGATCTGGCAACCCTGTCTCGAGATATCCCGACTTAAGTGATATTGATGTACTTTTTGGAAGCCGGATCTCACTTAAATGTATGTAAACTATGTCCGGATCAACCATCCGACCCATCGTTGGTTAGGTTATCAAAAGACCTTTTCAACGAGTTCAAAACATTGAAGATCTGGCAACCCTGTCTCGAGATATCCTGACTTAAGTGATATTGATGTACTTTTTGGAAGCCGGATCTCACTTAAATGTATGTAAACTATATCCGGATCCACCACCCAACCCATCGTTGGTTAGGTTATCAGAATATCTTTCCAACGAGTTCAAAACATTGAAGATCTGGCAACCCTGTCTCGAGATATGGCCACTTAAGTGACATTTATGTACTTTTTTGAAGCCGGATCTCACTTAAATGTATGTAAACTATGTCCGGATCCACCACCCAACCCATCGTTGGTTAGGTTATCAAAAAACCTTTCCAACGAGTTCAAAACATTGAAGATTTGGCAACCCTGTCTCGAGATATCCCGACTTAAGTGATATTGATGTACTTTTTGGAAGCCGGATCTCACTTAAATGTATGTAAACTATGTCCGGATCCACCATCCGACCCATCGTTGGTTAGGTTGTCAAAAGACCTTTCCAACGAGTCCAAAACATTGAAGATCTGGCAACCCTGTCTCGAGATATGGCCACTTAAGTGACATTTATGTACTTTTTTGAAGCCGGATCTCACTTAAATGTATGTAAACTATGTCCGGATCCACCACCCAACCCATCGTTGGTTAGGTTATCAAAAGACCTTTCCAACGAGTTCAAAACATTGAAGATCTGGCAACCCTGTCTCGAGATATCCCGACTTAAGTGATATTGATGTACTTTTTGGAAGCCGGATCTCACTTAAATGTATGTAAACTATGTCCGGATCCACCATCCGACCCATCGTTGGTTAGGTTATCAAAAGACCTTTCCAACGAGTCCAAAACATTTAAGATCTGGCAACCCTGTCTCGAGATATGGCCACTTAAGTGACATTTATGTACTTTTTTGAAGCCGGATCTCACTTAAATGTATGTAAACTATGTCCGGATCCACCACCCAACCCATCGTTGGTTAGGTTATCAAAAGAACTTTCCAACGAGTTCAAAACATTGAAGATCTGGCAACCCTGTCTCGAGATATCCCGACTTAAGTGATATTGATGTACTTTTTGGAAGCCGGATCTCACTTAAATGTATGTAAACTATGTCCGGATCCACCATCCGACCCATCGTTGGTTAGATTATCAGAATACCTTTCCAACGAGTTCAAAACATTGATGATCTAGCAACCCTGTCTCGAGATATGGCCATTTAAGTGATATTTATGAACTTTTTTGAAGCCGGATCTCACTTAAATGTATGTAAACTATGTCCGGATCCACCACCCAACCCATCGTTGGTTAGGTTATCAAAAGACCTTTCCAACGAGTTCAAAACATTGAAGATCTGGCAACCCTGTCTCGAGATATCCCAACTTAAGTGATATTGATGTACTTTTTGGAAGCCGGATCTCACTTAAATGTATGTAAACTATGTCCGGATCCACCATCCGACCCATCGTTGGTTAGGTTATCAAAAGACCTTTCCAACGAGTCCAAAACATTTAAGATCTGGCAACCCTGTCTCGAGATATGGCCACTTAAGTGACATTTATGTACTTTTTTGAAGCCGGATCTCACTTAAATGTATGTAAACTATGTCCGGATCCACCACCCAACCCATCGTTGGTTAGGTTATCAAAAGAACTTTCCAACGAGTTCAAAACATTGAAGATCTGGCAACCCTGTCTCGAGATATCCCGACTTAAGTGATATTGATGTACTTTTTGGAAGCCGGATCTCACTTAAATGTATGTAAACTATGTCCGGATCCACCATCCGACCCATCGTTGGTTAGGTTATCAAAAGACCTTTCCAACGAGTCCAAAACATTTAAGATCTGGCAACCCTGTCTCGAGATATGGCCATTTAAGTGATATTTATGTACTTTTTTGAAGCCGGATCTCACTTAAATGTATGTAAACTATGTCCGGATCCACCACCCAACCCATCGTTGGTTAGGTTATCAAAAAACCTTTCCAACGAGTTCAAAACATTGAAGATCTGGCAACCCTGTCTCGAGATATCCCGACTTAAGTGATATTAATGTACTTTTTGGAAGCCGAATCTCACTTAAATGTATGTAAACTATGTCCAACCCATCGTTGGTTAGGTTATCAAAAGACCTTTCCAACGAGTTCAAAACATTGAAGATCTGGCAACCCTGTCTCGAGATATCCCGACTTAAGTGATATTAATGTACTTTTTGGAAGCCGGATCTCACTTAAATGTATGTAAACTATGTCCGGATCCACCACCCAACCCATCGTTGGTTAGGTTATCAAAAGACCTTTCCAACGAGTTCAAAACATTGATGATCTAGCAACCCTGTCTCGAGATATGGCCATTTAAGTGATATTTATGAACTTTTTTGAAGCCGGATCTCACTTAAATGTATGTAAACTATGTCCGGATCCACCACCCAACCCATCGTTGGTTAGGTTATCAAAAGACCTTTCCAACGAGTTCAAAACATTGAAGATCTGGCAACCCTGTCTCGAGATATCCCGACTTAAGTGATATTAATGTACTTTTTGGAAGCCGGATCTCACTTAAATGTATGTAAACTATGTCCGGATCCACCACCCAACCCATCGTTGGTTAGGTTATCAAAAGACCTTTCCAACGAGTCCAAAACATTGAAGATCTGGCAACCCTGTCTCGAGATATGGCCACTTAAGTGACATTTATGTACTTTTTTGAAGCCGGATCTCACTTAAATGTATGTAAACTATGTCCGGATCCACCACCCAACCCATCGTTGGTTAGGTTATCAAAAGACCTTTCCAACGAGTTCAAAACATTGAAGATCTGGCAACCCTGTCTCGAGATATCCCGACTTAAGTGATATTGATGTACTTTTTGGAAGCCGGATCTCACTTAAATGTATGTAAACTATGTCCGGATCCACCATCCAACCCATCGTTGGTTAGGTTATCAAAAGACCTTTCCAACGAGTCCAAAACATTGAAGATCTGGCAACCCTGTCTCGAGATATGGCCACTTAAGTGACATTTATGTACTTTTTTGAAGCCGGATCTCACTTAAATGTATGTAAACTATGTCCGGATCCACCACCCAACCCATCGTTGGTTAGGTTATCAAAAGACCTTTCCAACGAGTTCAAAACATTGAAGATCTGGCAACCCTGTCTCGAGATATCCCGACTTAAGTGATATTAATGTACTTTTTGGAAGCCGGATCTCACTTAAATGTATGTAAACTATGTCCGGATCCACCACCCAACCCATCGTTGGTTAGGTTATCAAAAGACCTTTCCAACGAGTTCAAAACATTGATGATCTAGCAACCCTGTCTCGAGATATGGCCATTTAAGTGATATTTATGAACTTTTTTGAAGCCGGATCTCACTTAAATGTATGTAAACTATGTCCGGATCCACCACCCAACCCATCGTTGGTTAGGTTATCAAAAGACCTTTCCAACGAGTTCAAAACATTGAAGATCTGGCAACCCTGTCTCGAGATATCCCGACTTAAGTGATATTAATGTACTTTTTGGAAGCCGGATCTCACTTAAATGTATGTAAACTATGTCCGGATCCACCACCCAACCCATCGTTGGTTAGGTTATCAAAAGACCTTTCCAACGAGTCCAAAACATTGAAGATCTGGCAACCCTGTCTCGAGATATGGCCACTTAAGTGACATTTATGTACTTTTTTGAAGCCGGATCTCACTTAAATGTATGTAAACTATGTCCGGATCCACCACCCAACCCATCGTTGGTTAGGTTATCAAAAGACCTTTCCAACGAGTTCAAAACATTGAAGATCTGGCAACCCTGTCTCGAGATATCCCGACTTAAGTGATATTGATGTACTTTTTGGAAGCCGGATCTCACTTAAATGTATGTAAACTATGTCCGGATCCACCATCCGACCCATCGTTGGTTAGGTTATCAAAAGACCTTTCCAACGAGTCCAAAACATTTAAGATCTGGCAACCCTGTCTCGAGATATGGCCACTTAAGTGACATTTATGTACTTTTTTGAAGCCGGATCTCACTTAAATGTATGTAAACTATGTCCGGATCCACCACCCAACCCATCGTTGGTTAGGTTATCAAAAGAACTTTCCAACGAGTTCAAAACATTGAAGATCTGGCAACCCTGTCTCGAGATATCCCGACTTAAGTGATATTGATGTACTTTTTGGAAGCCGGATCTCACTTAAATGTATGTAAACTATGTCCGGATCCACCATCCGACCCATCGTTGGTTAGATTATCAGAATACCTTTCCAACGAGTTCAAAACATTGATGATCTAGCAACCCTGTCTCGAGATATGGCCATTTAAGTGATATTTATGAACTTTTTTGAAGCCGGATCTCACTTAAATGTATGTAAACTATGTCCGGATCCACCACCCAACCCATCGTTGGTTAGGTTATCAAAAGACCTTTCCAACGAGTTCAAAACATTGAAGATCTGGCAACCCTGTCTCGAGATATCCCAACTTAAGTGATATTGATGTACTTTTTGGAAGCCGGATCTCACTTAAATGTATGTAAACTATGTCCGGATCCACCATCCGACCCATCGTTGGTTAGGTTATCAAAAGACCTTTCCAACGAGTCCAAAACATTTAAGATCTGGCAACCCTGTCTCGAGATATGGCCACTTAAGTGACATTTATGTACTTTTTTGAAGCCGGATCTCACTTAAATGTATGTAAACTATGTCCGGATCCACCACCCAACCCATCGTTGGTTAGGTTATCAAAAGAACTTTCCAACGAGTTCAAAACATTGAAGATCTGGCAACCCTGTCTCGAGATATCCCGACTTAAGTGATATTGATGTACTTTTTGGAAGCCGGATCTCACTTAAATGTATGTAAACTATGTCCGGATCCACCATCCGACCCATCGTTGGTTAGGTTATCAAAAGACCTTTCCAACGAGTCCAAAACATTTAAGATCTGGCAACCCTGTCTCGAGATATGGCCATTTAAGTGATATTTATGAACTTTTTTGAAGCCGGATCTCACTTAAATGTATGTAAACTATGTCCGGATCCACCACCCAACCCATCGTTGGTTAGGTTATCAAAAAACCTTTCCAACGAGTTCAAAACATTGAAGATCTGGCAACCCTGTCTCGAGATATCCCGACTTAAGTGATATTAATGTACTTTTTGGAAGCCGAATCTCACTTAAATGTATGTAAACTATGTCCGGATCCACCACCCAACCCATCGTTGGTTAGGTTATCAAAAGACCTTTCCAACGAGTTCAAAACATTGAAGATCTGGCAACCCTGTCTCGAGATATCCCGACTTAAGTGATATTAATGTACTTTTTGGAAGCCGGATCTCACTTAAATGTATGTAAACTATGTCCGGATCCACCACCCAACCCATCGTTGGTTAGGTTATCAAAAGACCTTTCCAACGAGTTCAAAACATTGATGATCTAGCAACCCTGTCTCGAGGTATGGCCATTTAAGTGATATTTATGAACTTTTTTGAAGCCGGATCTCACTTAAATGTATGTAAACTATGTCCGGATCCACCACCCAACCCATCGTTGGTTAGGTTATCAAAAGACCTTTCCAACGAGTTCAAAACATTGAAGATCTGGCAACCCTGTCTCGAGATATCCCGACTTAAGTGATATTGATGTACTTTTTGGAAGCCGGATCTCACTTAAATGTATGTAAACTATGTCCGGATCCACCATCCAACCCATCGTTGGTTAGGTTATCAAAAGACCTTTCCAACGAGTCCAAAACATTGAAGATCTGGCAACCCTGTCTCGAGATATGGCCACTTAAGTGACATTTATGTACTTTTTGGAAGCCGGATCTCACTTAAATGTATGTAAACTATGTCCGGATCCACCATCCGACCCATCGTTGGTTAGATTATCAGAATACCTTTCCAACGAGTTCAAAACATTGATGATCTAGCAACCCTGTCTCGAGGTATGGCCATTTAAGTGATATTTATGAACTTTTTTATTCCGGATCTTAAAATTAGATGATTTTTTTGTACAATTCTATCATATAAGCCATTGTTGTTAATAAGTGAGGAAGGCTCCAACCACATAGGTGGATTAAGTTAGTTTTTCATAGTAATTTTGTTTGAAGAACTTACACATTGTATGGAGACTTGTATGAACGAAACAATGTTGCAAATGACTTTTGTGGAGAAAGGAATGAGGAAATGAGGCATAAATAGACTAAGTTTCAAACACATAAAAATGCAATGAACAATCAAATTGCCCAAACGTAGTGAATTGTTCACAAGCAATAAAAAGGAACAACTGTGGCATGATTTTTTTCTATTTCTCAAATAAAGGAAAATTGCACTTGCTCCAAACAATTTCATTTCCATGCACCTTTCCAACGAGGCCTCAGCCAGAACCGGGGTGCGTGTGCATCCGGAGGCTCATCCGTTCCGCCCTCGCCGGAAGCACTTTGTCGTGGAGTTTCCGCTTATTTTTCGCCTAAAATTGGAACAACGGAGCGTGGCCAAACAAGAGGGAGGGGCAGGACGAAGAAAACACCACGCGCGCTTTTTCATCAGTCATGTTATTACGAATTTTCGCGCTTTTCCTTGTGGACTTGGTGGGTGGACCACGTGGGGTGGGGTGGGAAGTAGTGAGCAAGTAAAGGCCAAGGTGAAGGGGAGTGCCGCCGGAAAACACATGATTTTGGGAAGCATGGCGTTGATGGCGGTGGCGGGGGTGTTTGGTGCCCTGGAAAAATATATTTGTATGTATGGTGATGTTGATGTCGGTGTCGAAGTCGGTGCCCTGGAGCATGTAAGCTGTGTTGATGCGGGCTTGTAATGGCAGCAGTAAGGGGGGGATTATGTATTTGTTGCGTTTCATGCTGGAGAGGGTTACTGAATATTTTATTACAATTTAAAAAGAGTAAAATTTTCAACAATTACAATTAATTTGTTCATAAATTCAATTTCTGGAAGGAACGGCAAATTTTTTTTCGGACTTTATTATTATTTTAGTTCGTGGAATCCAACCCTCCCCAAACAACACCATCACCAGTCCCAACATGGCCCATAACCGAGCATAAATATGTTTTCCCTCGTGAGTAAGTGCCGCCCTCGCACTCGGGAGCAGCAAACTCACCAGGAAGAGTCGTCGAGTTGAGTCGAGTCGCGCGATAAAATTTTATCCCTTCATCGTCATCCTGGTTCTGGTAGCTGCTCCGATCCGGTATCTGCCAGGACTTAGTTTGTCGCAAACCGTCGAGAAAGTCGCAAGCTTTCTGGGAAAGCTTCCTCCGCGTCCCAAAAAGTTATGCAATTGAGTTCGGTCAAGTTTAGTGATGTTGAGTGAGACAAATTTAGCCTGAGGCAACTAAATCATCGTTTCGCGTCGTTTTTCCCCCTTCTAAAAAAAATCGCTAAGCGATTTTCGGGGTGTTGTCGTCGCAGCTAAACATCTCGATTTAGCACGTTATTATCCGCGGGGCACGTGACTCGGCGATCGGCTGCGAATCGCTAATCGTGTTTTGTGTCGAAAATCTAGCAAATGTTCAGCCGCTTTTGGCAGTAATCGGCCGTCCGTGGTGACCGTGTGGCAAGGTTTAGTCTTCTCCAACCGGGGCAAGGTGAGGTTGAGGTGTTGGCAAACCATCGCAATCATGTAATTGAAATTTGGTTTACGAGCCCTGGGGCACAATCTGCTGGCACCAACGGAGTTTTGATTGAAATAAGATTAGTTAATTGCTATTTTATTAATTTAGAAATTTAGGAAATGTGCTTTTTTAAAATCAGTTTCAATTTCACAAATACGAAATTAAATATTCTCAACAAGCTCAAAAAATTTCAAGTAATCGCTCTTTTAACCATTGCAACGAAAAACCATGTTTTTCTTTTCAAAAAATCATATCTTGGAATCCAGTCAATAAAACTTTACAATTTTTACATATTTTTATGTAAAATTGTACGATAAATCCGATAAAAATATTATCTTCGGTCTCTAGACCTCCAAAACCACATAAGAAATTTTCTTGCGACCTTTTCAGATATTAGGTTAGATTTTTTAATCCCCAAACATTTTTCTCTAAAAGACTAATCAATAACCTTTCATTTAAATCCAAAAAATCTAAATCGGTTAAAAAGGCGTGGAGTTTCGATTTTTTTTAAAAACAAATCTGACCAAAGTCGAGGGGGGAGGCAAAAAATAAAAAAGTTTAAAACATGAATTAACGAGCCATGGTTTCGACATTTGAATAAAAAAAAAGTGTTTTAAAATGCATTATACACCTGTCCAGTTGTTAAGCAATCATTAGTATCCAAAATATCTAAGTAGGGGAAAGTGGGGCAAGTGTAACAAGTTAAGGAAATGCTCGTTATAACTCATTAAAAAGCTAAAAAATCTGTCGGATTTTATTATAATCATCTTATTATAAGTCTTTACTAAGACTTTGTTAGAACAAGTTTAAAAAAAAATCCTGTTTTTTAATGTAAAAGATTGATTTTAAAATTTTTGATTTTCCGTACGTTCTACTCAATTAGTTGGGCAAGACGAACAACCCGTTGGGGCAAGAGGAACAATGCATGAAAAAACATGTTAATTTGCTAACAATTCAACTGTTATCACTTAGATACATCAGATTAGAATGTATCTGAAATGTTTCTTCCATTTCCAGATTAAATAATAATATTTTACTAAAAATTTTATCGTTTTTACGAAAAAAATATTACTTAGATGATAAATAGTAAATTATCATAATATCACTTTATTTTTTATGAACATTTTTTTAAAACAATTGTCTATCAGTTTTTAAGTACTTTCGTGTATTTATTTCCCAATAAAAAATGTTGTTGCAACAATTCGTATTTTTTTCCATACTAAAAATCCATATGGTACACATATGAACAAGATTTTTTAAAAGCTCTCAACAACAATAACCAAAAGTTAAATCATACTTGTAAATCTTGTAATAGTTGCATGTCATTGGTAGAAACAAATATTTTAAGAAAACAAAGGTTTTGAAAAAAAAAACTTCGTTAAATCTTATGCCCCGTGGCGTTTACGTCGTTTTGGCGGTTATGTGGTAGTAGAATCAGCTAATTGCATTGCTAGCAACAATTCCTCATACTGGAAATAATCAAAATTGTAAAAATTACGGCCGTACGAGCGATTGTTCCTCTTGCCCCATATGGTCGTCTTGCCCCACCTTCCCCTATTGCCGAAAATTTTATTTTTTGCAAAAAAAAAGTTTATGCGGTGGAATTTCATAAAAATTAAAAATATTTTTAATCCAGCCCAAACATGCTAGAAATGATAATCAATGCAGAAAAATGCATTTTAGATTATTTTCAATTGATTTTTTAACTTCTATTTTCATGGAAATTTTTAAGTTTTTTGAAACAATATTTTTTTGCTCCCTGATTTTTCGGACAAATTTTCAAGGGCCTGTCTTTTGAATTCAAATCCGGAACAAGTTTCTCACATATAAAAACCGAACTATTTTGGATTCATCCCTTTTTGTTAAAAAGTACACCATGTACTTCCGAGTGCTGCGCAAAATCAAACTTTTTTTAGTAAAATCGCTGTATCTCGCCAATGGTTCATTTTAGTTTGAGGTTTGCATTGATTTTTATGTGAAATTGTCCGGGGAACACGATGGTGATAGAATAAAAAATATAGAAGGATTTGGTAAGTGTACCGTGTTGATATGGAATGACCCATGTGCAACGGTTAAAAACAAGATTAAAAGCCATTTCTAATCACTTTTTTTTCTTTTTGGGCCGGTGCATAAAATTTAAATTATTTTTTGTTTTTTTTTTGATGGATTAACTATGCTCCCCTTGGAGCAAGCTGTCAAGAAGGACCATTTCTATCAAGAAGGGCCACGAGGTTATTTTTTTAAATTGATTTCAAAATCCATTTTAAATCCTTTTCGGTTGTACAATGTACTCAGAAAAATAAGCTTTATCGATGTGAACAATAATATCAAAAAAAAAAAACGAAACTATTGGCACTACGCCCCCCGGGGCATGGCCTTCCTCTAACGTGGGATTTCTGCTCCAGCGCCTCTGACGAGACAGGAGAAACCGGGACCGACGTTTTACTTCACCATCCGATAGAAGCTCAGTGGATAAGGCGGGAATCGAACCCGCGTCTCATAGCATCATCGGGATCGGCAGCCGAAGCCGCTACCCCTGCGCCACGAGACCCACCAAATATCAAAATAAAAGCTTAATTTTTGGACCCAATTACTGTAATGAAAACTTTGCAGAAGGTTGTTAAATTTAAACATGACGGCAGTAGCTGTAAAGGTGATGTATTTAAATGGCAAGCGGAAATATCCTTTTCTAAACATTGGCAAAGTCACATCAAATGAGTCAAATCAAATGCATGTGTTCTATTTCCAATTATTTCTGAAAATTCTATTTTTTTAAACTACATGGATGTTTGATTTCATTTTTTCCTGTCCTTCTGGAAAAACTAAACGGCCTACTTTTCCGTTTCAAAAATAACAGAATGGAAAATTAATACACCATATTCTTGATTTACACAACGAAATGGGGGTGTTTAAATCGAGAATCGTTTAAAAAAAGAATGTCCATGACTTAAATTGAGAATAGCATTAGCAATAAAGGTCGCACAATTTCGGATGGCTGCACAACGCTTATCTTGCTGTTTAACTGTAATTAAACGTATGATAGCACTAGACTCTCATCCGGTTACAATATTCCAACACGGGAGATACCATGTTTTCCTCTTTAGATGAGCGTGTAATACTATCCAGTAAGATAAGGGGCTCCTGGCCGGTACCTTGCTAACCTCGGGGATTGGAAGGTATGTTAGTAAACATCTATCTAGAATGCGCAGAGATCTCTACGTCACCTAGTGGTATAGATGTTTGTAGGGAGGTTTTGGACTCAATGTTAGTAAATTGAACGTTTGTTTTTTTTTAACACCACCACCACCACCACCACCAAAACCATACCATCACCACAAAAAGCCATGCTAGATTTTAATACAAATACATTACAAAACGAACACAACCATAAAACCATCTTCCTGGCCCTGCTGCGTACACGATACTGACGCGCAATAATATCAATATCAATTACCACAATGACCCCCCACTGCATGCATGACTCGAACATGAACACGAACATAGCATAAAGAGAACACCACAAAAATCCACCTTCCCAACACCACTGCTTGCACGATACTCATGTCCATGACTTAAATTGAGAATATGACTTAAATTAAGAATATATGGGATTACGTAATTTTTCGGAAAATTTTCAAAATGTGTCAATTGTATTTTATTGAGAAATGTTATTGAAACATTTTATCATGGTTTTGGAACACCTGGGATATTCTAGTCCATCCGATCATTATTGTAACAACTTATTGGGATGATGTAGGCCATCCAAGAACTCCCTGGAGATAAGATCTTTGGGTCTACCGCCGTAACAAGCAAGAGATCGACGGTTTTTGACCCCGGAACATATCCGCATAGCTTCAGTGAGTATGGGGGACTACTTTGCTGGGGTGTTGGGATGTGTTTGGATGTTCTGGGTCATCCAAGGACTCCCTGGAGTTAAGATCTGTGGATCTACCGCCGTAACAAGCAAAAGGTCGACGGTTTTTGACCCCGGAACATATCCGCATAGCTTCAGTGAGTATGATGGGCTACTTTGCTGATGTGTAGGGATATTCTGGGACATCCAAGGACTCCCTGGAGTTAAGATCTGTGGGTCTACCGCCGTAACAAGCAAGAGTTCGACGGTTTTTGACCCCGGAACATATCCGCATAGCTTCAGTGTGTATGGGGGACTACTTTGCTGGGGTGTTGGGATGTGTTTGGATGTTCTGGGTCATCCAAGGACTCCCTGGAGTTAAGATCTGTGGATCTACCGCCGTAACAAGCAAAAGGTCGACGGTTTTTGACCCCGGAACATATCCGCATAGCTTCAGTGAGTATGATGGGCTACTTTGCTGATGTGTAGGGATATTCTGGGACATCCAAGGACTCCCTGGAGTTAAGATCTGTGGGTCTACCGCCGTAACAAGCAAGAGTTCGACGGTTTTTGACCCCGGAACATATCCGCATAGCTTCAGTGTGTATGGGGGACTACTTTGCTGGGGTGTTGGGATGTGTTTGGATGTTCTGGGTCATCCAAGGACTCCCTGGAGTTAAGTAAGGAGTTAATTTTATTTATTACAATCGACTGTTCATATTGAACTTATCAGCTTGTGTGTAAACTGCATGTTAAGGAAGGATACAGATAATAAATTTCTGAGGCATTCACAACTGGGAATAGATCTTACTTATGTGTTGGGCAACAAAAATAAACTTGGGCACCTTTTCTAATTATTTTTTTTTGTTATATCATTCGAAAATAAGATATTAACTCCCTCTGGCCTAGATCAAAATTGAGATACTTTAAACGTTTTTGTTTACCGTGATCAAATTGGATAAAAATTCATTTTTTCGAAGGGGGTTGTGCAAGAAATAGAGCTACCAAAGGCGTAAGAGAGTTATTTGTGAAAAATATGTATTGTTTAATTTAAAGCACTTTTTGCACTATGAAAATTCTTTTAAGCTAAGTCATTAATTAGCCTGAATACCATGATACAAAAAAATCACCATAAATGAAACAATAAATAGTGTTTCAATTGAAAAGCACGAGAAGTTAGACTTTAAAGCTAAATTCAATGATTAATGACAATGAATAAATAATTTATAAGCTGAAACCAGTTATTACTTGCCGTGAAAAACATAATTTTGGCATTTTCAACATTATTTGGCAATGTTATTCATAAGCATATTCTCTCGAATTGGTCACAAAGACAAATTTAAAAGCTTTTTTTTTGTTATGGGGCATGGTTCAATTTTAAATCACTTTAGTTTAAAAATACTGCACTACAAAAAATACGAATGATTTTTCTTTTTACTTGGAACAATTTCAAAGACAGCATATAAAATTAGATTTTGTATATTTTCTTAAACTTGTATGATTTGTTCACAATTACAATTTTGTTGCAAAATATAAATCAGAAGCGGTATCAGAATAATTTTCGCTAAATTTCAAATTTCCCGGAAATTCCCGGGATTTCTCGGGAAATTTGTATCCTCGGGAAATTGGACGCTGTATCCCGAGCCGAGGGACAAAAACTTTGAAAAATATTTGCATCAGCCTATATTTTCCATTAAAATTAAATCGAACTTCAACCAATCAGCAAAGTGGTAGAAGATCGTTATCACGAATAAATAAAACTTTGTAAAACCAACCAAAGGTCACATCTACCCCAGCCATGAAGCAAGTCGGATGCGTTTTGTTGATACTGTTCCTGAGTGTGACGAGCACCACCTCCACCACCACCAGTGCCGACGCGCTGGATTACGTTCTAAAGGCACTCAAGTACGAGCAGAGTGTTCACACCGGTGTGTTTAGCTGCATTTTTTGGGACATTTCTGCCCGGTCCGAGATTCTTCAGGAAGACCACATCTGGAGCATGGTGTTGGCATCACGGCACTTTGGCCAAGTGCCGAAGCATGTGGTCAGAGGAGTTGACTTTCCCGATTTTAGGAGGCTGCCCAGTTATCCGACGATGTTGCTCATTTATCCCGGACTGGATGTTGATTTCGTGGACAGTAACGACACTGTGCTAAAGTTGTATCTGTCGTTGGAGTTGATTGATCCAGCGACGAAGGTGTTGGTGTTTGTAGATTTTGAGGACGATGAGTTGGTTGAGTCTGTCGGGACGCATTTGTTTCGCGTAAAGTTCAACTATTTTGTTCTGCTTGATGTTAATATGGCGGCTTTAGTTCAGTGCAATGGGGTAAATTGTTGGGAACTGTCGAGTGCGCCACATCCAATGCTTCTGTTCACCATGAGGGGCCGTTGGATGGAGGGACGGAGTATTGTTTATGTTAAGAATGAAGATCAGATGCCATTTGATTGGAATTATAAGTGGGTGCAAGAAACGGCTCGATATTTGGAGACGGAAACTGTCGAATTCAAACATGGCTGCCAAGGAATTGGAAATGTGTTCATGAAGTGTTTGAACAAACGTGGAATAAACAATATACGGTACGACATCATATTCACACTTGTCTCGATGCAAAAGAGCTTTCACAGGAAGTACGCGGTTCTTCACACGAGCGTTCCGCAGTTCAGCGTGGTAGCGGTGCCACGTGACAGACCGTTGAACGTGGCTGAACTTTTGTTGATGCCATTCAGCTGGCAGGTTTGGACTTTGCTCACGACCATTCTCACCATAGCAGAGTTTGTCCGGCATTCATTTCCCAAACTGTTCACGAACAATCCAACCCTTCTCGTGGTGTGTGGCTTCGAGCGGTATAATCTTCACCAGGCAGGTCGACTGGAGAAAACCGTTTTCCTTTCGCTGATCATCCTGGTGTTCCTCGTAACGAACGCATACGAGACCAAGATCGTGTCGTTGATGGTGCACAGACCTTCGGTTCAACGAATCAAAACGCTCGAGGACCTTGCTCGGTCCAACATGCGGTTCCACTACGATCTGGAAAACGCTCCTTCGTTCGCGAATCACTCCGTCCTGGGCAGCATGATAGTGCAAGGTGACGATTTGTGGATATTCGAGACGAAGCCCGACGTTGCCAAACTTTGGCCCAGCTATATGGTGGACTTGTGCAACGAACTGACCTTCGACTACCAGCGCATGCAGCCCTTCTACGTGGTTCTGGACTCCACGTTCGTCATCTTCGATGTAGAAATGTACAAAGTCCAATGGCGTTCGCCCTTCCTGGATGCGTTTCGTTACATTCACATCACGCTGGTGGAAGCTGGACTGATGGACCTGTGGAAGCGACAGTACGGCGCTAGAATGCGGACACTATACCTGGGCAAACGCCCCCGGCAGGACGTTGCCAACAAGGTGGACCTTACATTTGACGACATGCAACCGGCTTGGATGGTGCTGGGGGCTGGCGCGATCGCTGGCTTGGCTGCGTTCATCGCAGAGTGTGGCAAACTTTGGCTCAAGCCAGTGAAGAGATGGATTGCTCGGGTGAAAGTATTGTACATCTTTTTGCGCAATTACCGATGGCGTCGCGTAAGGACGAAACCTTGGACGTTCAACCGAGTTAAGAACACTGTTCTTATGAAGGTGAAACAATCACATTCTAAACACGTGGCAATTCCGAAAAAAGTAAAGACAAAACAGTGAATTTTGAAACATTCTAATCAATTTCCGGTTATCGACCCCCTGCGTTAATCTATTGACATACCAAGTCATAATGATATTACCTAACGAAGTCAACAAATTAGTACTTCATAAAGTGGTCACTTCCACGTATTTCCGATAACATTTCCGCATCAAACACCATGCGTCAGTGGCCGTGGGTGGCCGCATTCTTCCTGAAGGCGTTGATCGCCGCTGAGCCGGGACCAATTTGCCAACTTTCGGGTTGTTCTTCGCTTCACTCCCCAGTTGAGGATATTCACCCGCAGCGGTACCAGCTCTGCTCGACCAAGTATCACGGAATAAACATGTGGCCAATCTCACCCCGGCAGTTCCAGCTCACACCCAAGGGAAGCCACATCTTCGACCTGTTCTATGAACCGTCCAAAGCCGAGTGTAGTTTTGTGAGTGTGTTTTTGGATTTGGTTGATCATCACCTGGATTTTTTCATGAGCATCAGTTGTGGGAACTTTACCATCGATACCGGACTATCATTCACTGCCAACAACCTGTGGTCGGAACGATGTGTCCATATGTACGACATCCCGCCGGAGTTCAGCAAAACTTGCAGCTATCACCAGAGTGAGCAGATTCGATTTACCATAATTGACAACGACACCCTGTTGGTTGAGGATTTGTCCCTGTTGATGCCTCCGGGAACCCGGATAATCTTCAGGGCTGCGGATGCGGCTGGAAACTCTAACCAGCAGGATCGGTCCCGGTGCCGTTGTCGGAATGTCCACCAAGACGTTTGGAGTTACAAGCAGTGCGGAAAATGCCGCCAGTGGTTGTGCTTAGTATATTGATATCCAATAAAGTGAACATGTTGTCCGACATGAATTGCTCAAGCTAACTCCATAAAATATCTTGCTTTGCATTGTGAAAATCCAAACATTTACTAGCACATCCTCATCATGCAAAAGAATCTTTGCAATTTTTCCTGCTGTGATTCTCACTCTCAGTCCATGATGCAGATTCCACTTGAAGAAAAATCACACAGAATTTCCATAATGCAAATGTTTCCGTACTGCTGCAAAAATCTTCACGCAAGACCGACGTCAACCATTAGCATATTATTTGCCGTGCGTCTCCATCGTGCCGAAGTGGAAAGTTCATTCAGCTCAGCTGAGAAATGTAAGCAGAAATTTTATTTGATTTTGCGCTGCCTTTTTTTCTTTTTTCTTTACACCCAAGGGATACGACTTGCTGGAATGCCGAGCTGGAGGACCAGTTGGCAAATAAAAACTCTATCTGTTTTACACATGCTCCACGGGGATCGCTAGGGTTACCGAAGATGAAATGTGATTAAATATTGAGTGACCTAAAATAAATGGTTGATTTTCAATCCAAACATCACCAAAAATCAGTGAGACAAAATTGACAATGAGACGTAACAAAAAAACTAATTTGTTCACCATCAAGAATTATGAGAGATATTTAACATCAAAATATTTATCCACTCTTTACAAGAAAAATTCTGCAGATATTCCATGGTGAGACAAGCTGATGACATAATAACCTATTTTGGTCACTCATCCGTCCCTGCTTAACACACTACTCGGAATTGAAAAAGTCGATGATCGGATTAGTTGTTAAAATAACAAAAATCAATAACAAAGATTTGTTCGAAGAATAACTTAAACTGTTGCAATAACAAACCAATAACACAGAAGGAATCATGAAGGAATAACAAGATTTGTTATTTTGTGCGAAGAGGTGGAGCAGCATAATAACAAAAACTAACTTAATCCACCTATGTGGTTGGAGCCTTCCTCACTTATTAACAACAATGGCTTATATGATAGAATTGTACAAAAAAATCATCTAATTTTAAGATCCGGAATAAAAAAGTTCATAAATATCACTTAAATGGCCATACCTCGAGACAGGGTTGCTAGATCATCAATGTTTTGAACTCGTTGGAAAGGTATTCTGATAATCTAACCAACGATGGGTCGGATGGTGGATCCGGACATAGTTTACATACATTTAAGTGAGATCCGGCTTCCAAAAAGTACATAAATGTCACTTAAGTGGCCATATCTCGAGACAGGGTTGCCAGATCTTCAATGTTTTGGACTCGTTGGAAAGGTCTTTTGATAACCTAACCAACGATGGGTTGGATGGTGGATCCGGACATAGTTTACATACATTTAAGTGAGATCCGGCTTCCAAAAAGTACATCAATATCACTTAAGTCGGGATATCTCGAGACAGGGTTGCCAGATCTTCAATGTTTTGAACTCGTTGGAAAGGTCTTTTGATAACCTAACCAACGATGGGTTGGGTGGTGGATCCGGACATAGTTTACATACATTTAAGTGAGATCCGGCTTCAAAAAAGTTCATAAATATCACTTAAATGGCCATACCTCGAGACAGGGTTGCTAGATCATCAATGTTTTGAACTCGTTGGAAAGGTCTTTTGATAACCTAACCAACGATGGGTTGGGTGGTGGATCCGGACATAGTTTACATACATTTAAGTGAGATCCGGCTTCCAAAAAGTACATTAATATCACTTAAGTCGGGATATCTCGAGACAGGGTTGCCAGATCTTCAATGTTTTGAACTCGTTGGAAAGGTCTTTTGATAACCTAACCAACGATGGGTTGGGTGGTGGATCCGGACATAGTTTACATACATTTAAGTGAGATTCGGCTTCCAAAAAGTACATTAATATCACTTAAGTCGGGATATCTCGAGACAGGGTTGCCAGATCTTCAATGTTTTGAACTCGTTGGAAAGGTTTTTTGATAACCTAACCAACGATGGGTTGGGTGGTGGATCCGGACATAGTTTACATACATTTAAGTGAGATCCGGCTTCAAAAAAGTTCATAAATATCACTTAAATGGCCATATCTCGAGACAGGGTTGCCAGATCTTAAATGTTTTGGACTCGTTGGAAAGGTCTTTTGATAACCTAACCAACGATGGGTCGGATGGTGGATCCGGACATAGTTTACATACATTTAAGTGAGATCCGGCTTCCAAAAAGTACATCAATATCACTTAAGTCGGGATATCTCGAGACAGGGTTGCCAGATCTTCAATGTTTTGAACTCGTTGGAAAGTTCTTTTGATAACCTAACCAACGATGGGTTGGGTGGTGGATCCGGACATAGTTTACATACATTTAAGTGAGATCCGGCTTCAAAAAAGTACATAAATGTCACTTAAGTGGCCATATCTCGAGACAGGGTTGCCAGATCTTCAATGTTTTGGACTCGTTGGAAAGGTCTTTTGATAACCTAACCAACGATGGGTCGGATGGTGGATCCGGACATAGTTTACATACATTTAAGTGAGATCCGGCTTCCAAAAAGTACATCAATATCACTTAAGTTGGGATATCTCGAGACAGGGTTGCCAGATCTTCAATGTTTTGAACTCGTTGGAAAGGTCTTTTGATAACCTAACCAACGATGGGTTGGGTGGTGGATCCGGACATAGTTTACATACATTTAAGTGAGATCCGGCTTCAAAAAAGTTCATAAATATCACTTAAATGGCCATATCTCGAGACAGGGTTGCTAGATCATCAATGTTTTGAACTCGTTGGAAAGGTATTCTGATAATCTAACCAACGATGGGTCGGATGGTGGATCCGGACATAGTTTACATACATTTAAGTGAGATCCGGCTTCCAAAAAGTACATCAATATCACTTAAGTCGGGATATCTCGAGACAGGGTTGCCAGATCTTCAATGTTTTGAACTCGTTGGAAAGTTCTTTTGATAACCTAACCAACGATGGGTTGGGTGGTGGATCCGGACATAGTTTACATACATTTAAGTGAGATCCGGCTTCAAAAAAGTACATAAATGTCACTTAAGTGGCCATATCTCGAGACAGGGTTGCCAGATCTTAAATGTTTTGGACTCGTTGGAAAGGTCTTTTGATAACCTAACCAACGATGGGTCGGATGGTGGATCCGGACATAGTTTACATACATTTAAGTGAGATCCGGCTTCCAAAAAGTACATCAATATCACTTAAGTCGGGATATCTCGAGACAGGGTTGCCAGATCTTCAATGTTTTGAACTCGTTGGAAAGGTCTTTTGATAACCTAACCAACGATGGGTTGGGTGGTGGATCCGGACATAGTTTACATACATTTAAGTGAGATCCGGCTTCAAAAAAGTACATAAATGTCACTTAAGTGGCCATATCTCGAGACAGGGTTGCCAGATCTTCAATGTTTTGGACTCGTTGGAAAGGTCTTTTGATAACCTAACCAACGATGGGTTGGGTGGTGGATCCGGACATAGTTTACATACATTTAAGTGAGATCCGGCTTCCAAAAAGTACATTAATATCACTTAAGTCGGGATATCTCGAGACAGGGTTGCCAGATCTTCAATGTTTTGAACTCGTTGGAAAGGTCTTTTGATAACCTAACCAACGATGGGTTGGGTGGTGGATCCGGACATAGTTTACATACATTTAAGTGAGATCCGGCTTCAAAAAAGTTCATAAATATCACTTAAATGGCCATACCTCGAGACAGGGTTGCTAGATCATCAATGTTTTGAACTCGTTGGAAAGGTCTTTTGATAACCTAACCAACGATGGGTTGGGTGGTGGATCCGGACATAGTTTACATACATTTAAGTGAGATCCGGCTTCCAAAAAGTACATTAATATCACTTAAGTCGGGATATCTCGAGACAGGGTTGCCAGATCTTCAATGTTTTGAACTCGTTGGAAAGGTCTTTTGATAACCTAACCAACGATGGGTTGGGTGGTGGATCCGGACATAGTTTACATACATTTAAGTGAGATCCGGCTTCAAAAAAGTACATAAATGTCACTTAAGTGGCCATATCTCGAGACAGGGTTGCCAGATCTTCAATGTTTTGGACTCGTTGGAAAGGTCTTTTGATAACCTAACCAACGATGGGTTGGATGGTGGATCCGGACATAGTTTACATACATTTAAGTGAGATCCGGCTTCCAAAAAGTACATCAATATCACTTAAGTCGGGATATCTCGAGACAGGGTTGCCAGATCTTCAATGTTTTGAACTCGTTGGAAAGGTCTTTTGATAACCTAACCAACGATGGGTTGGGTGGTGGATCCGGACATAGTTTACATACATTTAAGTGAGATCCGGCTTCAAAAAAGTACATAAATGTCACTTAAGTGGCCATATCTCGAGACAGGGTTGCCAGATCTTCAATGTTTTGGACTCGTTGGAAAGGTCTTTTGATAACCTAACCAACGATGGGTTGGGTGGTGGATCCGGACATAGTTTACATACATTTAAGTGAGATCCGGCTTCCAAAAAGTACATTAATATCACTTAAGTCGGGATATCTCGAGACAGGGTTGCCAGATCTTCAATGTTTTGAACTCGTTGGAAAGGTCTTTTGATAACCTAACCAACGATGGGTTGGGTGGTGGATCCGGACATAGTTTACATACATTTAAGTGAGATCCGGCTTCAAAAAAGTACATAAATGTCACTTAAGTGGCCATATCTCGAGACAGGGTTGCCAGATCTTCAATGTTTTGGACTCGTTGGAAAGGTCTTTTGATAACCTAACCAACGATGGGTTGGGTGGTGGATCCGGACATAGTTTACATACATTTAAGTGAGATCCGGCTTCCAAAAAGTACATTAATATCACTTAAGTCGGGATATCTCGAGACAGGGTTGCCAGATCTTCAATGTTTTGAACTCGTTGGAAAGGTCTTTTGATAACCTAACCAACGATGGGTTGGGTGGTGGATCCGGACATAGTTTACATACATTTAAGTGAGATCCGGCTTCAAAAAAGTTCATAAATATCACTTAAATGGCCATATCTCGAGACAGGGTTGCCAGATCTTCAATGTTTTGAACTCGTTGGAAAGGTCTTTTGATAACCTAACCAACGATGGGTTGGGTGGTGGATCCGGACATAGTTTACATACATTTAAGTGAGATCCGGCTTCCAAAAAGTACATTAATATCACTTAAGTCGGGATATCTCGAGACAGGGTTGCCAGATCTTCAATGTTTTGAACTCGTTGGAAAGGTCTTTTGATAACCTAACCAACGATGGGTTGGGTGGTGGATCCGGACATAGTTTACATACATTTAAGTGAGATTCGGCTTCCAAAAAGTACATTAATATCACTTAAGTCGGGATATCTCGAGACAGGGTTGCCAGATCTTCAATGTTTTGAACTCGTTGGAAAGGTTTTTTGATAACCTAACCAACGATGGGTTGGGTGGTGGATCCGGACATAGTTTACATACATTTAAGTGAGATCCGGCTTCAAAAAAGTTCATAAATATCACTTAAATGGCCATATCTCGAGACAGGGTTGCCAGATCTTAAATGTTTTGGACTCGTTGGAAAGGTCTTTTGATAACCTAACCAACGATGGGTCGGATGGTGGATCCGGACATAGTTTACATACATTTAAGTGAGATCCGGCTTCCAAAAAGTACATCAATATCACTTAAGTCGGGATATCTCGAGACAGGGTTGCCAGATCTTCAATGTTTTGAACTCGTTGGAAAGTTCTTTTGATAACCTAACCAACGATGGGTTGGGTGGTGGATCCGGACATAGTTTACATACATTTAAGTGAGATCCGGCTTCAAAAAAGTACATAAATGTCACTTAAGTGGCCATATCTCGAGACAGGGTTGCCAGATCTTAAATGTTTTGGACTCGTTGGAAAGGTCTTTTGATAACCTAACCAACGATGGGTCGGATGGTGGATCCGGACATAGTTTACATACATTTAAGTGAGATCCGGCTTCCAAAAAGTACATCAATATCACTTAAGTTGGGATATCTCGAGACAGGGTTGCCAGATCTTCAATGTTTTGAACTCGTTGGAAAGGTCTTTTGATAACCTAACCAACGATGGGTTGGGTGGTGGATCCGGACATAGTTTACATACATTTAAGTGAGATCCGGCTTCAAAAAAGTTCATAAATATCACTTAAATGGCCATATCTCGAGACAGGGTTGCTAGATCTTCAATGTTTTGAACTCGTTGGAAAGGTATTCTGATAATCTAACCAACGATGGGTCGGATGGTGGATCCGGACATAGTTTACATACATTTAAGTGAGATCCGGCTTCCAAAAAGTACATCAATATCACTTAAGTCGGGATATCTCGAGACAGGGTTGCCAGATCTTCAATGTTTTGAACTCGTTGGAAAGTTCTTTTGATAACCTAACCAACGATGGGTTGGGTGGTGGATCCGGACATAGTTTACATACATTTAAGTGAGATCCGGCTTCAAAAAAGTACATAAATGTCACTTAAGTGGCCATATCTCGAGACAGGGTTGCCAGATCTTAAATGTTTTGGACTCGTTGGAAAGGTCTTTTGATAACCTAACCAACGATGGGTCGGATGGTGGATCCGGACATAGTTTACATACATTTAAGTGAGATCCGGCTTCCAAAAAGTACATCAATATCACTTAAGTCGGGATATCTCGAGACAGGGTTGCCAGATCTTCAATGTTTTGAACTCGTTGGAAAGGTCTTTTGATAACCTAACCAACGATGGGTTGGGTGGTGGATCCGGACATAGTTTACATACATTTAAGTGAGATCCGGCTTCAAAAAAGTACATAAATGTCACTTAAGTGGCCATATCTCGAGACAGGGTTGCCAGATCTTCAATGTTTTGGACTCGTTGGAAAGGTCTTTTGACAACCTAACCAACGATGGGTCGGATGGTGGATCCGGACATAGTTTACATACATTTAAGTGAGATCCGGCTTCCAAAAAGTACATCAATATCACTTAAGTCGGGATATCTCGAGACAGGGTTGCCAAATCTTCAATGTTTTGAACTCGTTGGAAAGGTTTTTTGATAACCTAACCAACGATGGGTTGGGTGGTGGATCCGGACATAGTTTACATACATTTAAGTGAGATCCGGCTTCAAAAAAGTACATAAATGTCACTTAAGTGGCCATATCTCGAGACAGGGTTGCCAGATCTTCAATGTTTTGAACTCGTTGGAAAGATATTCTGATAACCTAACCAACGATGGGTTGGGTGGTGGATCCGGATATAGTTTACATACATTTAAGTGAGATCCGGCTTCCAAAAAGTACATTAATATCACTTAAGTCGGGATATCTCGAGACAGGGTTGCCAGATCTTCAATGTTTTGAACTCGTTGGAAAGGTCTTTTGATAACCTAACCAACGATGGGTTGGGTGGTGGATCCGGACATAGTTTACATACATTTAAGTGAGATTCGGCTTCCAAAAAGTACATTAATATCACTTAAGTCGGGATATCTCGAGACAGGGTTGCCAGATCTTCAATGTTTTGAACTCGTTGGAAAGGTTTTTTGATAACCTAACCAACGATGGGTTGGGTGGTGGATCCGGACATAGTTTACATACATTTAAGTGAGATCCGGCTTCAAAAAAGTTCATAAATATCACTTAAATGGCCATATCTCGAGACAGGGTTGCCAGATCTTAAATGTTTTGGACTCGTTGGAAAGGTCTTTTGATAACCTAACCAACGATGGGTCGGATGGTGGATCCGGACATAGTTTACATACATTTAAGTGAGATCCGGCTTCCAAAAAGTACATCAATATCACTTAAGTCGGGATATCTCGAGACAGGGTTGCCAGATCTTCAATGTTTTGAACTCGTTGGAAAGTTCTTTTGATAACCTAACCAACGATGGGTTGGGTGGTGGATCCGGACATAGTTTACATACATTTAAGTGAGATCCGGCTTCAAAAAAGTACATAAATGTCACTTAAGTGGCCATATCTCGAGACAGGGTTGCCAGATCTTAAATGTTTTGGACTCGTTGGAAAGGTCTTTTGATAACCTAACCAACGATGGGTCGGATGGTGGATCCGGACATAGTTTACATACATTTAAGTGAGATCCGGCTTCCAAAAAGTACATCAATATCACTTAAGTTGGGATATCTCGAGACAGGGTTGCCAGATCTTCAATGTTTTGAACTCGTTGGAAAGGTCTTTTGATAACCTAACCAACGATGGGTTGGGTGGTGGATCCGGACATAGTTTACATACATTTAAGTGAGATCCGGCTTCAAAAAAGTTCATAAATATCACTTAAATGGCCATATCTCGAGACAGGGTTGCTAGATCATCAATGTTTTGAACTCGTTGGAAAGGTATTCTGATAATCTAACCAACGATGGGTCGGATGGTGGATCCGGACATAGTTTACATACATTTAAGTGAGATCCGGCTTCCAAAAAGTACATCAATATCACTTAAGTCGGGATATCTCGAGACAGGGTTGCCAGATCTTCAATGTTTTGAACTCGTTGGAAAGTTCTTTTGATAACCTAACCAACGATGGGTTGGGTGGTGGATCCGGACATAGTTTACATACATTTAAGTGAGATCCGGCTTCAAAAAAGTACATAAATGTCACTTAAGTGGCCATATCTCGAGACAGGGTTGCCAGATCTTAAATGTTTTGGACTCGTTGGAAAGGTCTTTTGATAACCTAACCAACGATGGGTCGGATGGTGGATCCGGACATAGTTTACATACATTTAAGTGAGATCCGGCTTCCAAAAAGTACATCAATATCACTTAAGTCGGGATATCTCGAGACAGGGTTGCCAGATCTTCAATGTTTTGAACTCGTTGGAAAGGTCTTTTGATAACCTAACCAACGATGGGTTGGGTGGTGGATCCGGACATAGTTTACATACATTTAAGTGAGATCCGGCTTCAAAAAAGTACATAAATGTCACTTAAGTGGCCATATCTCGAGACAGGGTTGCCAGATCTTCAATGTTTTGGACTCGTTGGAAAGGTCTTTTGACAACCTAACCAACGATGGGTCGGATGGTGGATCCGGACATAGTTTACATACATTTAAGTGAGATCCGGCTTCCAAAAAGTACATCAATATCACTTAAGTCGGGATATCTCGAGACAGGGTTGCCAAATCTTCAATGTTTTGAACTCGTTGGAAAGGTTTTTTGATAACCTAACCAACGATGGGTTGGGTGGTGGATCCGGACATAGTTTACATACATTTAAGTGAGATCCGGCTTCAAAAAAGTACATAAATGTCACTTAAGTGGCCATATCTCGAGACAGGGTTGCCAGATCTTCAATGTTTTGAACTCGTTGGAAAGATATTCTGATAACCTAACCAACGATGGGTTGGGTGGTGGATCCGGATATAGTTTACATACATTTAAGGGAGCGTTCTTTTATTACGTAACGCGAAAAATCGGACTTTTAGACCCCCCCCCCCCTCGTAACAAAATTTCCATACAAATTTTAAAAATTTTGTATGGAGCGTAACACGGCCTCCGACCCCCCCTCCCCCCCTACTGCGTTACGTAATAAAAGAACGCTCCCTTAAGTGAGATCCGGCTTCCAAAAAGTACATCAATATCACTTAAGTCAGGATATCTCGAGACAGGGTTGCCAGATCTTCAATGTTTTGAACTCGTTGAAAAGGTCTTTTGATAACCTAACCAACGATGGGTCGGATGGTTGATCCGGACATAGTTTACATACATTTAAGTGAGATCCGGCTTCCAAAAAGTACATCAATATCACTTAAGTCGGGATATCTCGAGACAGGGTTGCCAGATCTTCAATGTTTTGAACTCGTTGGAAAGTTCTTTTGATAACCTAACCAACGATGGGTTGGGTGGTGGATCCGGACATAGTTTACATACATTTAAGTGAGATCCGGCATCCAAAAAGTACATAAATATCACTTAAGTCGGGATATCTCGAGACAGGGTTGCCAGATCTTCAATGTTTTGAACTCGTTGAAAAGGTCTTTTGATAACCTAACCAACGATGGGTTGGGTGGTGGATCCGGACATAGTTTACATACATTTAAGTGAGATCCGGCATCCAAAAAGTACATAAATATCACTTAAGTCGGGATATCTCGAGACAGGGTTGCCAGATCTTCAATGTTTTAGGCTCGTTGAAAAGGTCTTCTGATAAACTAACCATCGATGGGTTGGATGATGGACCCGGACATAGTTTATATACATTTAAGTGAGATCCGGATATATGTGAAAACACATTTTTATACATAACTTTTGAACTACTTATCGAAACTTCAATCTGTATAAAACTCGATCTATGGGACCCTAAACCAAGTCGACTGCAACAGGTTCGGGTCAAATCGGTTCAGCCAGTGCCGAGAAACGTGAGCTAGTTTGTTGGTCACATACATACATACACACACACATACACACACACATACACACACACATACACACACACATACACACAGACATTTGTTCAGTTTTCGATTCTGAGTCGATATGTATACATGAAGGTGGGTCTACGACGTTTTTATACAAAGTTCATTTTTAGAGCAGGATTATAGCCTTACCTCAGTGAGGAAGGCAAAAATGTTATTAAACTGGTATGTCTCCATAACAAAAAAAGTTATTGTTTTGGTTCAGTTGCCATAACTCCTCTGTACTAGTCAGGCCTGCAGAGTCGGGTACCTCCAAGCGACTTTGAATCCATACTTTGAAGACAACTCCGACTCTGGATGCAGGATATGACGTCAACGACGATTTCAGCTCTCTAAAAATACCCGACTTCACGGATTTCGACTCCAAGTAAAAGTTGCTGAAAATTTGCTGAATCCGATGCAGTCTCCGAGGTCTCACTCCAGCTCGAACTTCAACGTCAGCTCCGACTTCCTGGCTCTGTGAAAATAATAACAGTTTTTGTTATTCACACATCAAAAATTCTCATTATATAAATCAATTTCGTTAGCTTCATTTATTTCACCATGAAATGGGGTTTATTTCATGGTGAAATAAATGACCCCGATAAAATTGGTCAAAATTATTTCATAGTTCTAGCCAATTTTAGTAAAATCCCTTAGGGGGTATATCAAATAATTAAAAAAAATCAACTTTCAAAATTTCAACTTTTCAGAATAATTTAAGCTTAAGGACCCCATTTCATGGCCAAAATAATGACCCTGACGAAATTGGTCAAAACTATCCCATAGTTCTAACCATTTTAAACAAAGTCCCTTAGGGGGTATATCAAATAATTTAAAAAATCAATTGCCAAAATTTCAACTTTTCAGAATAATTTAAGCTTAAGGACCCCATTTCATGGCCAAAATAATGACCCCGACGAAATTGGTCAAATTATCCCATAGTTCTAACCATTTTAAACAAAGTCCCTTAGGGGGTATATCAAATAATTAAAAAAATCAACTTTCAAAATTTCAGTTTTTTAGAATAATTTTAGCTTAAGGACCCCATTTCATGGCCAAAATAATGACCCTGACGAAATTGGTCAAAACTATCCCATAGTTCTAACCATTTCAAACAAAGACCTTTAGGGGGTATATCAAATAATTAAAAAAAATCAACTTTCAAAATTTTATTTTTTTAGAATAATTTTAGCTTAAGGTCCCCATTTCATGGCTAAAATAATGACCCCGACGAAATTAGACAAAATTATCCCAAAGATTTAAACATATTTAACAAAAGAAAAAATAATAACAGATTGTGTTATGGACACTTAGAAACTTTTCCATTTGTGCGATTTATGGTAATTTTATTTCTAAGTCAGTATACCGAACGAATACCAAATTTTGTTATTAGGAGAGTTTTTGAAATGTATAACATTTCCTCTTATTAGCGTGTTATTAAACATTTTCAATATAATATCACTTCAATACCAAATTTTGTTATTTTATCAGAAACTGTTATTATTTTTTCTTCTTGATGTTGAACTTCAGGATAAAATAATAACACTTTTTGTTATTTTAACAGGATTTGTTATTGAAATATTATTAATTTTGTTATTACCGTCTGCCCGGGTACTTGTTATCATTAAGATTGAGTAAGACAAATTAATCATCAAAGTATTGATCCAGCTTCCACAAAAAAAACTCTCAAAAAAGCCATGGTGGGACAACATAACAACTCTTGGAAAACCCACCCGTCCCAGCTTAGCACACTCACTCGAGAATGGGAGAAACCTCCTTGAAGTTAAAAACATGGTAGTTTGGCCAAATGTCAACCAAAATCAGTGAAACTGAATTGACAAATGGACAGAACAAAAACAACGAATTTGCTGCACAAAACACAACATTGATTAAATTCTGAAACAACTTCCACAAAAACAAAACCTCTAAAAAGTCATGATGGGACAACTTAACAGCCCAACTTTGCAGAGTAACTCGACCAAGAGAAGAAAAACTTTGGAATTTTAAAAATGATAGATTTGCAATCCAAACTTCAAGAAAAGTCAGTGAGACAGAATTGACAAATGGACAGAACAAGTTTGCTGGACAAAACTTTGAAAATGCATCAAGATTTGTAAGACAAATTAAGCATCATAATAGTGATAAAACTTTCTCAAAAACAAAATCTCAAAAAAGCCATTCTGGGACAACCCAACCAAAACTGACCACCCAACCGTCCCAGCTTAGAACAGTCACTCGAGACAGTCTCGCTTTCTTTGGAATTCGCCACTCGTCAGAATTATTAAAATCGATAGATTTACAATTCAAACGACAACCAAAATCAGTGAGACAGAATTGACCAATGGACAAAATACAAATTTGCTGTTCAACACATTTGAAAATGAACTACTTGTTATCATTAAGATTGAGTTAGACAAAATAATCATCAAAATATTGATCCAGCTTCCACAATAAGTGAGACAGAATTGACAAATGAACAGAACAAATTTTCTGTACAAAACATTTGAAAATGCATCAAGATTTGTCAGACAAATTAACCATCAAAATATTGAAAAAAAAAACTTCCACAAAAACAAAATCTGCAAAAAGCCATGGTGGGACAACCCAACCACAACTGGCCACCCAACCGTTCCAGCTTAGGACACTCACTCGAGAAGGATGATGCTTTCATCCCATCCGGAATGAAGTGACATAACTCAACACGCAAATTTCACCGAACAAAACGGATGGCCATAAATTCGAAGGCTATGAACGGCTCGGCTGTCCCATACATTATTCAAAGTGGCAACAAATCCCCCCACCATTACTCCGACCAGCAAACCAACCGTGGTCAGTTTCGGCTTTTCCATTGAATATTTACGCTCTAGCTAAAAGTCCTTCCGCAGCCTGTGTGTCCTCGGGACAGTAACCCGGAAAGCCGATGCAGGCCGACCCTAGCCCTAACCTGCATGCAATTTGATTACGGAGAGGCAGAATTCAATTAAATCTCACCGGAGTCCTGGCGACCTTGCCCTTTCACGGGCTGCCACTGACACACGGGTCTTGTTCTCGCTGCTGCGATGGTGAAGAGCATATTTTTTCCGTTATCCTTGGTTGACTTGGTTGCGATCAATGGGGACAATTGGTGTCAAGGATTGGACAAGTTATTCAGACATTTGAAAAAAAGCAAACAAGCAACCTTGAGACAAATTTGACCACTTGGTCACCCATATTTACGAAATTTTGAAACTTAACATGTATAAAAGATCAAAAACAATAACAATTGGGACAATTTTGACTGTTTTACATAACACAAAGCTGAGGTTACCTTACAAGTACCTAGTTTTAAAAAAGTTGGGACAAATTTGACCACTTGGTCACCCGTACTACAAAACAAACAGATAAGTTTTTCAGTGTGGCGTAGCAGGTGTGTTCAACGATCAAAACGGTGGGACAGCACATGGACGTTGAATATAAAAAAAATATCAAAACAATAATACTTGGGACAACTTGGACTTTTGGACGTAGAATAAAGCTGAGAAAAAAATTATCTTAAAAGTTGAGTAAAATTTGTCAATTAGACAATGTAAAAGTGGGACAATATTTTTGATATTGACCAATTGGACATTTTGATGATGGATCGAATGTTTCACAAGAATAATGCAAATTGTGAAAAGAACTTTAAAAAAAATTAAATAAATGATGAAATAGTTCTATAATGATGAAAAACCACATATTTGAGACAAATGGGTCCACTTGGACACACCACCAACCAACACTCACCAATTTACCCTAATCATCCGTGCTCGGTGACACATAAAGCAAATTCGACGTGGATTCCAGCAGATCGTGTTCCAGCGTAAGGGAAGCATAAAAAATCATATTGGCAGCCGGCCGGCGCGGCCAAGGGGCGGGACAGCCGCCGTGGCCATTAGGGGGTTGAAGATTACACTCTTATTTATATCGCCCCCGAATTTTTTTTGCCAACCTTCCAAGTGTCACGGCATAATTTGATTGCCGACTGGGGTGTGGGTGGGAGGACGCTTCGCGGGGTAGCTTTCTCAATCACGTACTAAAGTTGGGACAGCGGTTGTTTTTACTACACTGGCTGGTTGAACACGGGCTTACTATATTCATACTTACATTAGTTGGTTGGAGAGAGAATAAAAAAGTTGGAAAAGGGATGGCACATAACTTCCGACAAAGTTAAGGCATTTCTCACCTGGAAGCGGACACGGTGGGAATTTTTAGACCTGTCTGTGTGTTAACATCTATAAACTAGACTCTTCGTTGGAAACAGTCGGAAAAATATGTTTTTTTTTTGCACTGTAATTTGGATTTGGCCCGCACTTTTCTCTCGCACTTTTGACAACAAAATTTTCAAAAACTAGGCAACCAGCAGTTGTTTATTTACATTTCCAGTCGCAGTTTCCACCAAACTGGACATTCGCACTTTAAAATTGCGATTGACAGGTGAGCAACATCAGCTCGCTTTGATCATTTTTTGAGAAAATTAAAATTTCCCAAGCCAGTTTGACAAGTCGCAATAGTGCGATCGATAGCAATAATTTAGTGCGAAGTCCAAGTTAGTGAGAATTGCGCAATAGGCACAGTAAAATAAACATGGAAATCATTATGTTTATTAATAAGCAAATATGTAATGTCCGAATGAAATTTTGAATTTACATACAAGAAATGTAATTTTACTACTTTTCCTGTGTAATTCGACATTTTTTTTACCAAATTTACTTTTTTCCAAATTAACCAATATTTTCTGTAACTTTCAGAGCATATAATTTATGACAGAATAAAATTATTAATTCACCTCTAGAAAATAAAATTTCACTACTTTTCGTGCCTGATTCTAAATTTGAGAAAAATGATTAATTTACACGAATAAATTTTAACTTATTCCATATTTATAGGTTTTTTGGTACCGTAAAACGGGGTGACTTTGATAGGTTCGCGATTTTTTTAAAAAATGAAGAGTACAATTAAAATACGTAAGAAATGGTTTAGAATCATAATAACCGTGGTAGAGAAGTGTTCAAAGAACCTCAAGAAGAACTTTTCATGAAATTTTAAATAGTTTAAAAAGTTAGTTAACTATAGTTCAGAAAATGTTGATGAAAGTCATAATTTTAAACTTTTCAAAGTGTCATGATTTTCTCAATGAATAAGATTTTGAATCGGTGAACGGAATGCATGTTCGGATTCTTTGGACAATTTTCCAATAAGAGATGGTTAAATAAGTTTGTAAATAATAAATATATGTGTTTTTGAAACACAATTCAAAAATTTTTAAAATTTATAGGCAATTTTAGTTGAACAAATTTCATTTAAAATGTAAAGACTTGTAATTCGTGCTTCGAATTCAGTATAAAATGCAATATAAATCAATAATTTTATAAACAAAACATTTTTAAAAAAAAAATCAGTCAAAATTCCGACTTTTTAAAAATTTTACCTAAAATTTGCGTTTTGTTAAAAAACATATAAACTTAGTTAACTAAATAAATTGAAAATTGATTTTTTTTTCTTAAAAGCTATGTCAGCTACTTTAGTGATGGTACATTTAACGTACAAATTAAGTTTGAAAATCTTTAATATGATTTTAACAAGAAAAACTATGACTATCAAAGTCGTCCCGAAATTTATACTAAGAATTTTTAACGTAACTATTTTTCTAAACACTATTCCAAAAACTTTTTTTCCACAATAGAACATGGACTTTGTGTGGCCTACCCCAGTACATGTTTTAAAAATAATAATCGTGAAAAAACCTTACCTGTTGGAAAATATTCCAAAAACAAATTTAAATCCTATCAAGGTCACCCCGGTTTACGGTACTTCTGGTTTTCGATCTTCGCTTTATCAATATTTATCTATCAGTTGAACATTTCTTCAGTCTTTGACACAGTAGAAAAATATGATAAATTTTGTTGGTGTAGTTTTACTCATTCCACATAAATGGCGGTAGAATTGCATCGAAAAAGAGAAAAAAATAAATAACCATTAAATGTTCAAACCTCCCAAAATTGAACTTTTTTTACTGTGCGCTTCATCATCTTCATTCCTCGATTTCCTCTCTTTCTCGAAGATTCTTTCGCGATGGTCTCTTAATTCTAGAAAATCGTCTGTTTTTGTTTGTAGAACGTTTCCATAATTTGCTCCCAAAATTAACAATCGAGCTAGAGGGTGACGAGCGGGAATTCCCGGGAAATCGACAATTTTTGGACCTCTCGATTCCCGGGAAATTCAGTCGAGACTCCCGGGGAATTTTATACTTATTAATATCGAAGCACAATTATACAATTCTAAATTGTATAGAACATTGGAAGTTCAATGTTCGATGTCCAAGTTCGAATAAACCAATGCTTCTCTGATCTTCTTATTCAAAAAGTTTAAAATTTAACTTGTCAAAAATTCCAATAACTATAATTGAGAGAAGCCAAAACAAATTGGACCCCAAAATTTATCTTCTAAGAGGGAAAAGCTTAACTGTATCAAGATAATTTCCTTTCTTGATGTCAGTAAGCCATTTTGTGTTTCATGTCAACCTCAATATTCAATTATATTTTAGAAAAACAATTGTGAACGTTCGGGTTTTCCTGATAAATGTAAATATTTCTTCAATCAATATTAACAGTTAACCTTAAAAAGGAAAAAAAAGTTTAAATTGTTGTATTTAATTCGTTGTTTTCATATTGCAAGTATCCCGATACTGGGAAAATATATATGAGCAATTCTCGCTGAAACCGTCCCACTAGATGCACATGTTCTCAAATCGTTACGGCAATGTTCTCATTCGATTCAGTGCACCAAAAAACCATTAAAACAACCTTCGAATCATTGAAAATGTCAGCCGTTAGCCACCTGTAAAAAAAAACTTGTATTGAACTATGGATTTTTTCGAAAAAATGCCCTAATTTGGAGAAATGATATCTCCCAAAATACATTACCAAACATCAAAAAGTTATATATCGTTGGAAAGGTAATCGCGAGGGCTTTCTATCGCACTTTGAAAAACATTTCAAAAATTATTTTTTCAAGGGTAATTTTAAGGGTTTTTGAGAAACTTACTCTTAATTTTGAATTTTGACCGTGTTCGCAACCACTTATCATTACGCAACCATTTTCATTCGAAAGATTGGAAGATTTTGCATAAAATCAACTTGAGAAAAGTAGTGTAATGAAATAGTTTTCGTATAGTTATTAACGGATGAAAGAAATTGGTAAAATTTCAATTAAAAATAACCAAAGCTCAGACTTCAGAAATGAGCCCAATTTACAGTCAAAACAAAGCAGGATTGTATTTGAGCCGAATGTACAGTCATCTGAGGCAAATCTGGACATATAGGATGAATAGGGACAGCTATTTCAACTATGCTTTCACTCATCAGATCATATTTTTAAATTGTTTATGTAAAAACATACATAAACAAACAAGTTTCTAAATTTTAAGCTTTTAAGTACTCTGAAAACTAATGTCCTTACTTAGACTGTAGTCTCGATTCGCCACATTTCACTGAAGTAATATTTTATGTACAGAATTTGTTTTGGGAAGGTCTGCTTTATTTCTATAACAATGGCAAGGTTAAAATCAATATTTTTTTGATAAAGTTAAAATTTTGTGGGGCTGTTGATACCATAAAAACAAGCAAAAAACTCGATTTTCGTCCAAATCGGAATACGCCCTTTCATAAAACACAAGTCAATTTATGATAAATTTATCTTAATTTGAGATTAAAAACTACCTCCAATTGAAAACTGAATAAAAAATAAACTAAAATTAAAACAAAAAAAAAAGTAAAAAATCCCTTTACCCCACACACGGGGCAAAGCTACGCACTTAATTTTTTAGGGTAATTGCCTGGTTCTCGACATAAAAGCGATTGGGTAAATCCTAGTACTACGTTTTGAAAACAAGTAATAAGGATACCATTTGGTATATATGTACAACGAATCAAAAATATGTTATGGTCAACGGTGACAGAATGATTTGTCACTAGGTGCGTACCTATGCCCCGCTCTTCTCTATTCTATGTAAAAAAATTGGGATCATTTAATTTTTATTTTTAATTATTCTCAATATGAAAACCAAGTTTAAAATTTTCATTTGTGCAACAAAAATACATTGAAAAAAGTTTTAATTGAAAAACATACACCTATTATCTAATTATCTTTCTAGTGAGTTTTGACTCGACATTGTACTGCTTGCGGTTTCAGAGATATCGCAGTTTGTCAATGAAGGTTTTTAACATGTTTTGCAAAAAAAAAGTGAATCTTTGGGGTGGTGTCAAATAAAAGGGCGTCGTCCTATTTGGACGAAAATCGAGTTTTTTTGCTGGTTTTCATGGTATCAACAGCCCCACAAAATTTTAACTTTATCAAAAAATACAAGGATTTCCAGAAGCGTTTATTACTTGCCAGTCTGCCAATTAATTACTTAAATTACTGGTCCAAAATGATTAATTACATAAATTACTTAATTACTTTTCACTACGACAAAAAACATTTAATTTAAATTTAAGTATTCATTTCTACGGTTCTAAACTGAATTATTTATAAATAGCTCATTCGATAGCTCTTTCAAAAATTATTATTGGGCATTTTTCGGGAAAAAGCACATTTGTAGGAAAAGCATAAAAAAATTATCAATTCTAATGTAGTTCTTGCAAAAAAAAAAAACATATGTTATTAATTATTTAATAAAAATGAATAGATTTCGGATTCACAAAAAAAAAATCATTGGGAAATATATCATGGCGTTGCTTTTTGTTGTTAATCAGCTTCGATAAACAATATGATTAAAATAAATTTTAGGAGAGTTTTAGGAGAGGACTATGGTGAATAAGGCCTTCTACATACAGAACCAGTCTTTTTTAATCTTTGTTATTCACTCTTATTTGGAATTAATAAAATACTGTTATATTATATATAAATAGTAAATAGTTCCGTTGAAGAAGTACAATTTAAAAAAATCTATTACTTTAATTACTCAAAAATTACTTTAATTACCAATCATTACATTAAATTACTCTAATTACCATGAATTACCAAGTAATTAAATAATTACTTAATTACCAGCTAAAAATCAAAGTAATTATTAATTACTTGCCAGTCTTAGGCCTTGCTGGAAACCCTTGAAAAAATATTGATTTCAACTTTGCAATATTTTGTGAACGATTGAGGTTATAGAAATAAAGCAGACCTTGCCAAAACAAATTCTGTACATAAAATATTACTTCAGTGAAATTTGGCGAATCGAGACTACAGTCTTAGTAAGGACATTAGTTTTCAGATTACTTAAAAGCTTAAAATTTAGAAACTTGTTTGTTTATGTATGTTTTTACATAAACAATTCAAAAATATGATCTGATGAGTGAAAGCATAGTTGAAATAGCTGTCCCTATTCATCCTATATGTCCAGATTTGCCTCAGATGACTGTACATTCGGCTCAAATACAATCCTGCTTTGTTTTGACTGTAAATTGGGCTCATTTCTGAAGTCTGAGCTTTGGTTATTTTTAATTGAAATTTTACCAATTTATTTCATCCGTTAATAACTATACGAAAACTATTTCATTACACTACTTTTCTCAAGTTGATTTTATGCAAAATCTTCCAATCTTTCGAATGAAAATGGTTGCGTAATGATAAGTGGTTGCGAACACGGTCAAAATTCAAAATTAAGATTAAGTTTCTCAAAAACCCTTAAAATTACCCTTGAAAAAATAATTTTTGAAATGTTTTTCAAAGTGCGATAGAAAGCCCTCGCGATTACCTTTCCAACGATATATAACTTTTTGATGTTTGGTAATGTATTTTGGGAGATATCATTTCTCCAAATTAGGGCATTTTTTCGAAAAAATCCATAGTTCAATACAAGTTTTTTTTTACAGGTGGCTAACGGCTGACATTTTCAATGATTCGAAGGTTGTTTTAATGGTTTTTTGGTGCACTGAATCGAATGAGAACATTGCCGTAACGATTTGAGAACATGTGCATCTAGTGGGACGGTTTCAGCGAGAATTGCTCATATATTAGCTATTTGTTTTAACTTTACAAAAATCATGCAACAAGCTTGTGAAACTTTTAAAAAATCACTCAGAGCGAATAAAGATTCGTTAACATTTCGATCTTGTATTTGCAGATTCAGAAAAAAATAATCAAAAGGTAGATATAACTCCTCAGATAAAGAGGAAACTGAAGTTAGCGTTTCTTAGAATAAGTATAAATTAAATGTAGCTTAGTTGATTGAAAAAAAAAACAATATTATTACATTGTCTTTTAAATTAATGCCACTGTTAGCATAGAAAAAAAACTCCCGGAACCCGGGAATTCCCGGGAAATGGCCAAATTCAACTCTCGATTCCCGGGAAATTGAAAATCTCGAGAATCGTCACCCTCTAAATCGAGCCTATATTTAACATCATCCTGTGACCTGTTCTTGGATTGGTTGCATCTCTTCCTAAATGGTCCTCTTCAGTATTGAGAATCAGGGAATAGACTATATTTTATTTGATAATGTGGACAGTTTTTATGACAAAATTACAACTTTTCATATTTTTTTTTTGCAATGTAAAATCACATCATATAACATGTAATTTTACATCTTCCTCATAAATAAAAGTAAATGTACATATAAAGGATAAACAGAGAGAACACGTTTTTTTTTTTGCAATATTTTTAGTTTTTATGACTTAAGGCCGTTGCAAATATTTTTTGAAGTTTATGTCCATCGACTCTGACCAAAGTCGAGGAGGAACAGAAAAATTAAAAAGGTTAAAAAAATTAAATTACAGGCCACGGTTTTATCATTTGAATGAAAAATTGTTTTTTAATGCATTATATACCTGTCCAGTTGTTTTGCAATCATAAGTTTCCAAAATTTAGAATTGACGTAAATTTTATTTTTGTGAGAAAAAAAGTTTTTGCGGTGCTGAACATTCTAATTTCATCAAAAATATTTTGAACTTTAAACGAACCCAAACAAGCTAAATATGATAATCAATGCACAAAAAAGCATTTTAGATTGTTTTGAGTTCTTTTTTTGAGTCTATTTCCAATGAAATTTTTCAGTTTTATGAAAAAATATTTTTTTGCCCCTTGATTTTTCGAACCAATTTTGAAGGGGGAGGGGTGACATAAACTTTGAAAAACATTTGCAACGGCTTAAAAATAATGAAAAATGACAAATTCAAGCTTAGCTTTAATAATAATCTTAAAATAGATAGGGGAAATATACCCATTTTAATCACACTAAGCCGTTCGACCAATTCTCATCACTTTTGCCGTTTCTGCTATTAAATCAACATTTTCAGATGTTTCAACAATGGAGAGTTGCTTGCTCACTTTTATTTGAGCTATTTATTACTTTGGAACAGTCAAAAACACTTTATATAAGCTGTAATTCATGATCAAAGTGCTGATAGGCCGATAATAGAAATAGGCTGAGAAAGGGTATAGTTCCCCTAATTGTCCTTATTTCATATTTTATACCAAATAAATCGGAACGATCGTTTCCGAGATATCGTCAGTTGAAAATTACAGACTATTTTAGCAATTAGCTTTAAGAACGGATTTTTCTTTTTTCGATTTAAATTGTGTGTCCACATTTTTGATATTTCACAACAATTTTTTTTTCAAAAACTAATATCTCCTAAACTAGATTTTGCACCTCACAATGACTCAAAATATGTATTTTTTAACCCTCTAAAAATATCAATAAATTTCGAAAATAAAAATAAACTTATTCTGAGAACATAACTTAAAGGCAAAAATTTAGAAAATTAAGAAATACGTTTTTTATGAGGTCCAACTTAAAGTGAAAACCAAACTATTTTTTTCTAAAAAGTCCTAATTATAACTTACAACTCTTAAATCAATTAGAAAATTTCTTCTCAAGATACAGATTTTCAAATATTAACATGCCCATTTTGTTGGACTAGCTCACAAAATTTTAAAGTAAAACTAATGATGTAAAATGGCTTCTTTTGACAAAAAAAAAATAACAAAGTGTCATGCAAATAAAAAAATACAAAATTAAATATCTCGAAGAGAATAACTCACAATCTTTTATGTCAGAACAAATTAAAAAAAATGCCGCTTTCACGTTAATTCAGGTAAAAAAATAGTAAAAAATAATTTATAAAATTAAAATTTTACGCTCACCATATTTATAATTAAATTCTTTCTATTTACACACTGTTGTCTCAGAAAAAACGTAAAAGATTACTTTAATAAATGTAAATCTACATTATTGTATGTGTAACTCTCCATTTGTTTAAAAGTTGAAATAAAGTTTCATCAGCAAAATTATACCATCAAATTTTAATACATTTAAGTAAGCTTGTGTAAGCGCAAAGTGAAAACAAAAAGGATGTAAAATCAACTCTCTGATAAAATTATGAGAAAGGCAATTTTGTATAGCCTTCGTGTGAGTAAAACTTGCAATTTTACCAAAAAAACATTACATCAGGGAGCTATTTTTTACGAATAAGATAAATTTTCCGAAAACAAAAGCAGATTAACACTGGTTACTTTTCAACTTCCAACTAATACATTTTCTTACATTAGATTTTCGATAAAATCTCTTTGATTTTTGATAAAATCACGTAAAATTATTTCGATAGAACGGCATACTCAGTTTAAATTTATACTTGATTATTTCAATTTCTTGCAGGAACAACCAACTAAAACAATGGTAACAACATCTGTCGTTTTACCTAGAATTATTTCAAAAAAAATTAATTATAAATTTATTTTCAACATTACCCCAAAACTCCATGGTCACATTTCCACCAGTGCCTCCAAAGAAAAACTCTTCCGCAAAATATTTCCCACTGCTCGCACTTCCCTTCACCACGCAAATATTTCCTGTGGCAGAGCAAAAAAACGGGAAATTCGTTGTGCAAGGAAAGCGTCCCTCCCCCATTTTCCCTCCCACACACAAACACACACACTTTCTCTCTTTCAAAACAACAATCATCGCTCGTCTGCCAGCCAGCAGGCGCTGAATTCAATGCCACCGATATCCGAGGAACCGGAAGAGGGAGAAAGTCTTTTGGAATGATTTTTTTTTGGAAATGTGACGTAAGCGACAAATTTTTGAAGTTGAAAAAAAAAACATATTTTTCGCGAAAAGAAACCGAAATTTGGCACTTACGTCACTTTCCCCGAAATCCCGACCAATCGGGAAAATTAGAACACAGCACGCTGTGGCAAGATGTGTGTTCGAGTCCGCCGCCGCCGCCAACTCAGTTTCCCAGTGGCGCTCGACGAGAACACAAGTGTTGGGTTGGTCCGGGAGTTTTCCGGGAAAATTTTTGCATCCCCATCCGAGTCGAGCCGGTTTTCCGAAAAGATAAAAGGAATCTGTGTGGTGTTTCAAATTTGCAAGATTGCAACTTTCGTGGGAGGAAGAAGAAAAAGTGCATCCTGGAATTATTGTTGCAGATCGTGTGCTCGCTCTGCGGGGAATCTAATTTCGGGCGCAAAAAGCATGGCATGCTAAGGACTTAAGGGGAAGTTGCAAAGCGGAGTGCAGGTCACGTTGAGCAAGATTGTATTTCTATAGTTTTTCTTTCCGGTGCTGGCAAACAAATAACTAGTGCGAGTTGGAAATTTAATTTTCGGCGAAATGTTCGTTATCACTGTTCTCGCGGGAGCTGAGTGCTAAAAATAGCTGATGCAATTGTGTTTGTGCCATTAGTGGGAGTGTGCTTGTGAGAAACAGTAATCACGATTAAATGCGATTCACGAGAAGATTTCCTAAGTCATAAGCTGGTAAGTTACTGTCGTTAGGAGTTTCTTCACTAAACGATGGTAATTATGGAGAATCTTTAAAAAGAGTATTATCAGAATAAAACAAAAAAAACTATCAAAATTTACTTAGTTGAGTCTCATCCTACACAAAATTGAGACAAATTAGCTGATTGCGACCACTTTGATCCCTATAGACCCTTCTCAAATATCACTCCCGAAGGTCGAACTACCCTTTCTTCACTCGGATGGTGTGTCATACTCCCCCAACTAAGTACACCTCCCCAAAGTGTTTCAGCCACGTGCTCGATTAGCCCACTAACGATGCTGAATGGGAAAAGGGGGCCCCCCTTTCCCCCGTATCATGGGCTATCGATGGCCGGGTCAAGTGATTATCATCAGAGGCCATTCAGCGGTGTGGTGGCGATGTGATGGCTATCGCCAAAAGGGCCAATAATGGGCCATCGGCGTCGCCGTCGTCGTTTGATGATGAGAAACGATAAACTGATGATAATGGACTGTTTTCTTTTTTGTTCACTTTGCATGAAAGAAAGACAAAAGAAGTGTTTTTTTTTGTTTATCTGAAAATTTAAAATTATTTTTGATACCATTGATGGTTGCCGAACTGAAAGAGGGATTGTTTTTTCTTTTGTTTTGCTTTTCAAAAAAATATTTATTCTCATAGGAAGGTAGGAATGGGAAAATACTGGCCAATAAATCATTAGCGTCGATAAATTTCCTTGGTGCCGGAGTAAACATTGCTCCAGGTGGATTGCGTCCATTTATAAAGGCAAGATAAACTCATAATTCATCGTGGAAATCTCTTCTATCAGCTTAGGAAAGATTCTTGTTATCGTATAGTTGCTATACAGTAACAGCATTCCCTTCTCAATTGGCTTTTTTTTAATATTTACTCAATTTCACCATTAAGAAAATCCCACAAAAAAACAATGTTATCATTTTGTTCTGTAAAAAATTTAACATTTTTCAACATTAAAATGAAACAGATCTTCCTCTAATCCATTTGTGTTCAGAACATTAGTTCTTAAAATCAAAAAAAAAACTATAAAATTACTTTTTTTCTAATTTGGGTTATAAATCAAGATTCATTGGTATTTTTTTCAATCAGATATATTCGATAAATGAATAATTTTCGCATTTTTTATTTGGCTCAACCATTGCATACACGTTTGGTATGCACAGAGAATCAATTTTCTTTAACTTCCATACAAGTTTCCATCCAAATTTAAGATGGGGTTATGCAAAATTCTCAAAAATGTGTATCTTGAAAAAAACTTTTTATGTATTATTTTTTGCCTCGGTAATAGGTAATGAAAATTCAGAAAAACAACACAAAAATCAAAATGTATGAAAAAAATATTATTTTTTTCCTATTTTCAACCGCTGCTAATATTTTTAAAAGTTTTTGTCCCTCGGCCCTGGCTGGGGCCGTGGGAAATTGGACAAAAAACTATGAAAATGAGAAATAACATGTCATAGTTTCAACGTTTGTGTGACAAAAGTGTTTTAAATGCATTGTACACTAATTCAGTTGTTCAGCAATCATTAGTTTTCAAAATGTGTAAGATTTGATGAAACCAAAAGTTTCAGCTGAAAAAAATGTCGTGCGGTTCTGTACATCGAAAGAGATTGTTTGAATCAACCAAAACATACATAAAAATAATTCTAAACGCATTTTAAATTGATATCGGCTGATTGCACTTAAATTTCTTTTAAAATTTTTGACTTCCATGGAAAAACAATTTTTTTCGCCTTACGATTTTTGAGGCGACTGTTTTTTAAGGTCTTTTGAGGGGCACAAGTCAGATTGTTTTAAAATCGATTTTTTACAAATTTTAGAAATAATATTTGTTTTCATGTTTGATTTAAAATCGAATTTACAATCAAAAATATTATTACAATGATCATGCTTTTAAATATGAGCAATTCTCTACGAAATCGGTCTTTTTTCTTCAATTTTAATTTTTGTATTTTTAATCCGGCTGAAACTTTTTTGGTGCCTTCGGTATGCCCAAAGAAGCCATTTTGCATCATTAGTTTGTCCATATAATTTTCCATACAAATTCGGCAGCTGTCCATACAAAAATGATGTATGAAAATTCAAAAATCTGTATCTTTTGAAGGAATTTTTTGATCGATTTGGTGTCTTCGGCAAAGTTGTAGGTATGGATACGGACTACACTGGAAAAAATAATACACGGTAAAAAAAATTTGGTGATTTTTTTATTTAACTTTTTATCACTAAAACTTGATTTACAAAAAAACACTATTTTTAATTTTTTTTATTTTTTGATATGTTTTAGAAGACATAAAATGCCAACTTTTCAGAAATTTCCAGGTTGTGCAAAAAATCACTGACCGAGTTATGAATTTTTTAATCAATACTGATTTTTTCAAAAAATCGAAATTTTGGTCGTAAAAATTTTTCAACTTCATTTTTCGATGTAAAATCAAATTTGCAATCAAAAAGTACTTTACTAAAATTTTGATAAAGTGCACCGTTTTCAAGTTATAGCCATATTTAAGTGACTTTTTTGAAAATAGTCGCAGTTTTTCATTTTTTTAAATTAGTGCACATGTTTGCCCAGTTTTGAAAAAAATAAATTTTCAAATCAAGACAAACATTTTAAAAGGGCGTAATATTGAATGTTTGGCCTTTGTGAAATGTTAGTCTTGATTTGAAAATTCCAAAAATATTTTTTTCGAAGAGATCGGAAAATTTCACAAATGTTTCATATATTAACATTCAAAATCGGACCATTAGTTGCTGAGATATTGACGATAGAAAATGGTGGGTTGTTTGGGTGAAACTTAGAAAACATCAATTTTCCTGTTTTTAAACCTTTGCATTGCAATATCTCAGCAACTAAAGGTCGTATCAACAAAGTCCAAATAAGCAAAATATAGAGAATTTTCTCAGCTTTTCAAAAATATTTTTTTCAAAACTGGGCAAACATGTGCACTAATTTAAAAAAATGAAAAACTGCGACTATTTTCAAAAAAGTCACTTAAATATGGCTATAACTTGAAAACGGTGCACTTTATCAAAATTTCAGTAAAGTACTTTTTGATTGCAAATTTGATTTTACATCGAAAAATGAAGTTGAAAAATTTTTACGACCAAAATTTCGATTTTTTGAAAAAATCAGTATTGATTAAAAAATTCATAACTCGGTCAGTGATTTTTTGCACAACCTGCAAATTTCTGAAAAGTTGGCATTTTATGCCTTCTAAAACATATAAAAAAATAAAAAAAATTAAAAATAGTGTTTTTTTGTAAATCAAGTTTTAGTGATAAAAAGTTAAATAAAAAAATCACCAAATTTTTTTTACCGTGTATTATTTTTTTCCAGTGTAGTCCGTATCCATACCTACAACTTTGCCGAAGACACCAAATCGATCAAAAAATTCCTTCAAAAGATACAGATTTTTGAATTTTCATACATCATTTTTGTATGGACAGCTGCCGAATTTGTATGGAAAATTATATGGACAAACTAATGATGCAAAATGGCTTCTTTGGGCATACCGAAGGCACCAAAAAAGTTTCAGTCGGATTAAAAAATACAAAAAAAATCGAATGACCGAAATCCTAGAGAACTGCTCATATGAGTTATTCACAGCACTTCGATTTCTTTATTTTTTTTATTTTTGAATTGGGTTAAACTGTATCCATGCTTTCGTTTTATAATTTATATAATTTTTAATTTTGAATGTGATTTTTGCAAAAAATAATTACAAATTTCAAAACTAATTTAAAAATGAAAAAAAAACTAATTTAATCTTCCATTCAAATTTGGCAGTTGTCCATACATAAATGATATATGAAAATTCATAAATCGGTCTTTTGAAGGAATTTTTTGATCGATTTAGTGCCTTCAGCAATGTTGTAGGAGTTGGCTCAAACATATCAAAAATAACAAAAATAAAAATTGTGTTTTAAATGCAAAAAAAAGTTTTAGTGAAAAAAAGTTAAATTAAAAATCATCAAAAAACAAAATTAACGGTGCATCATTTTTTTCAGTGTAGTTCTTATCCATATCTACAACTTTGCCGAAGACATCAAATCGATAAAAAACATGTCTTCAAAAGAAACAGATTTTATATTTTCATATATCATTTTTGTATGGACAGCTGCCAAATTTGTATGGAAAATTATATGGACAAACTAATGATGCAAGATGGCTTCTTTGAGCATACCGAAGACAACAAAACAGTTTCAACAGAATTAAAGATACTGAAATTAAATTAAAAAAAAACGATTTCAAAGAGATTTGATCTTATTCATTCTGAAATGGATGCTGAAAAGTAAAAATTTTTAGCATTTGTATCGAGTTATTCTTTTCAATATTTGTTTTGGTGAAGTGACATTTGACTTAAAATGCCAGTTAAAGGGTGTTTTCTCCGAATTGCAATTTTTTTTTTTGCAACTCCGTCGTGAAACTATTTACTTTTCCTGTCATTCTCAAACGACGAAATAGCCTACTTTTCTTTATTATAAATAGCTCAATCGAATAGTATCCATTTTCAAAACAGCATTTCCCCACGAAAACAGCATGATTCGAAAAAAAAGTTCTCCGATCGGGCTCAAAATTTTTCGGGGGTTCCAAATAATTAGACCCGTATTTTTTTTGTTTGGCCATTAGGGTGACCTACGTCGTGTTAAGGTGGTCTGAAACATGTAAATTTTCATCATTTTTCGCAAAAACCACTTTTTTCAAAAAATCATATCTACGCGCCATTTCAACCGGTTTTTGCTGTCTTAGACGCAAAAGAAAGGTGATTAGTTTGGCTATTTAGGAAAAATAGTAAGAAGTTTCAAAAATCTAGCTTAACATTTAAAAAGGTCGTATGAAAACTTAAAATGCTGTTTTGAAGGTCTCGGGACCAAAGAGCCTATGTCTGAAAATATTTTTATCGGATTTCTCGGAAAATTTTACATAACATATCAAAAAATGATTATGTTATGTTTTTGATACACTGAGATACGATTTTTTGAAAATGAATACTGGGTTTTCCGACGCGCCACGCGCAAAAATGGCGAAAACGGGAAAAAATAGTTTTTTTTTAACATAAACTGCGAAAACTTCAAAATTTCAGCGATGACCTATACATAATAGGGTACCAAAATTTTCGTAATTGAAATACGCAACTTTTGGTACCCTAACATGTATAGGTCATTGCTGAAATTTTCTAGTTATTGCAGTTTTAGTGAAAAAAGATTTTTTCCGTTTTTGTCAATTTTCCATTTTTGCGCGTGGTGCGTCGAAAAACCCAGTTTTTATTTTCAAAAAATCGTATCTCAGAGTATCAAAAACATAACTTCAACATTTTTTGATATGTTATGTAAAATTTTCCGAGGAATCCGATAAAAATATTTTTAGACATAGGCTCTTTGGTCCCGAGACCTTCAAAACAGCATTTTAAGTTTTCATACGACCTTTCAAATGCTAAGTTGGATTTTTGAAACTTCTTACTATTTTTCCTAAATAGCCAAACTAATCACCTTTCTTTTGCGTCTAAGACAGCAAAACCGGTTGAAATGGCGCGGAGATATAATTTTTTAAAAAAAGTGGTTTTTTGCGAAAAATGACGAAAATTGCCATTTTTTGGACCGCCCTAACACGACGTAGGTCACCCTGATGGCCAAACAAAAAACATACGGGTCAAATTATTTCGGCCAAGGAACCCCCAGAAAAATTTTGAGCCCGATCGGAGAACTTTTTTTTCGAATCATGCTGTTTTCGTGGGGAATTGCTGAAAATAAATGCTGAAAAAATCGAAGCAAACTGTGCCTGTGGTCGGACGCGTTTTTTTGTTTGCTGTCATTTTTGACCTCCCGTTTATCTTTGAAATTTTCTTTAAAATGTGCAAAATTAGTTAAAATAAGAAGACTTTGTTACTCGGGTGCCAAACACTAACAGCGGAACTGGTGGAAGTGCGTCGGAAGTTATTTTCGAGTAACATTGGAAATTCGACTTCCACGACTACGGAAGCAAAAAAGGCAGGAACAACATTCGAAAAGTGACCTTTAACGAAGAGTTCCTGTGTGTCCAGTTCCAGTTCCTGCCACATAAGATCCAGGACGGCGTTGGGGTTGTTTTGGATGGCCTTGCCGACAACAGCGTCAATCAAGAATGACTGAAGTAGGTGTGGGTGATGTTCATCGTCTGGCCACTTCAGAGTCATGTGACGCTTGCCGTATATCGTGGGATACCATGTCCGTGGCCGGGAGTTCTGCTGATTAAACAGATTCAAAACAAGAATTCAAGAAAAACGAAGATTCGAGTGGAACATAACGAGTCAATTAGGATTGAGCCGTTTTAGAAGGATTCGTATTTTTGGTGAGAGCTTTCCATTTTTAAATTTCAAATAACCCATACATCCACTCTAACATTCAAACATTTCACTGAAGACAACTACGCCAACCATATTATATACGCGGTAGGGTGTTCCCTTGGTCGTTCGCTGTGAGTTGTGGATTGCCTGCTTCTCTAATGAAGGTTCGACTGAGGGGGCATGCTTATTAATTTCTCGTCGCTCCATACCCTCAGTGACGTGATGGGAGCAAGGGCGTCTATGCAAAGTGTCCCTACACCCGCTACAAATTTCTGGCGCTTGGGGAGGGAAGAGGGAAACCATTTTGATATATGCGCCGGTATTTGTAGCACTAAAATTCGTGCAAAAAAACTTATGCACGTGGGTGTACAGATTACGGAGTAAAAGATGATCGAATTGTTCACCTAGCGCTCACATGTGTTCCAGGACCAAGTTGCCTGCGGGTATGGGGATCATACATACATACATACATACAATTGCTGAAAATAAATGCTGAAAAGTTATATTTTTCAGCACTGTAAAGGATGCTGAAAAGTTGAACTTTTCAGCACTTGTTTCGAAAAGTAATACTTTTCAACATTTTTTTTCATTTAAACGATTCATTGATTAAATATATGGACATTTGACCTATAGTTTTATTCAAAGGGTGTTATTAGGAATTGGGTCATTCCATCTCAACTGTGCACGAAAAAGTGCAAATTTGAAAATTACCCTCTCCGATCCTGCTCAAATTTGGCAGAGCTGTTGATACTATCAAAACATGCAAGAATCCCGAATTTCATCCAAATCGGACCACCCCCTCCATTTTTGTACCTCCCCAAAAAATTGACTTTTTGGCGATTTTTGGCCAAACCTCTTAGTTTCAAACGGTGATAGCTCAGGAACCACAAATCTCAGAAGGTCGTTCTTGAACTCATTTTTGAAGGAAATCGGACGTAGAATCCATTTCCGTGATCAAAATGTTGATTAATTTATTTTTTCTACCTGTATTGCGCAATTGAAAACATTAAATGGCCGTATCTCAAAACTTATTTTTTTTATTTGACCTCACCATCGTGTTCTCCGGCCAATTTTACATAAGAATCACCTATCGACAGAAATGAATATGTTTCGTTCCAGAGATATCGAATTTTAAAGTTTTGTGTTTTCGAGATTACCTGCATCAGCTTCATTCGCCGCATTTGCTAGAAGCACACAGGCGGGCTGATCAATAATTGCTACCTGGCCATTTATTGAAATAATATTTCATCATAAATAATCTTCATCAAATTGAGCAAAAATTAACTGTATAATACTGTAGGAAACTGAAGTTTAATCGCAAATGTTTATCTGCTCAAAAAAATTAATGAAGTGGAGCAAATTAGTGCCATTCAGCAAAAACCCCAAAACCTGCTTTATTATTATTATTATTATAGTTTATTATTGACACTTTACCATAATTCTGATTTATGGTTTAGATTGATCATATTAAATCAATTTTTATATAGTGAGCCAGCTCCATTTCATTGAAATATGATTTTGGTCAAGGTACATTTAATTAAAAAAATCCTTATACGTGAGGACAGCAGCCGTATTGTGTTCCAAGAATCCAAGAATGATAGATGAAAAAAAACACTGTTGTTCGGACGGTGTCGAAATCATCGCAACTAAATTTGGAGAATTAGCCGCTTTGCAGCAGATCAAACTTTGTGATTTTCTTACATTTTTCAGTTTTATACATTTCAGAAATCCTTTTCCTACTCTTTGTGATCGTCCTTCACTAGAGTACAACGTATCAACAAATTTTATTCATTTTAATTCATATTTTTACTCAATAATGTATCGTGCACTTATTTTTCAGTGTTACTAACAAGATTAATAATAATTATTGCATTTTCCTCTCGCTCCGTCGGAATCCAATTCTGCCCTTTACTGTGTGTCGTAATTGCTCTGTCCAGTGGGTTAACACAGAAATTCACTTCATTAATTTTTTTGAGCAGATAAACATTTGCGATTAAACTTCAGTTTCCTACAGTATTATACAGTTAATTTTTGCTCAATTTGATGAAGATTATTTATGATGAAATATTATTTCAATAAATGGCCAGGTAGCAGTTATTGATCAGCCCGCCTGTGTGCTTCTAGCAGATGCGGCGAATGAAGCTGATGCAGGTAATCTCGAAAACACAAAACTTTAAAATTCGATATCTCTGGAACGAAACATATTCATTTCTGTCGATAGGTGATTCTTATGTAAAATTGGCCGGGGAACACGATGGTGAGGTCAAATAAAAAAAATAAGTTGGGGTGTTTTGAGATACGGCCGTTTAAAGTTTTCAATTGCGCAATACAGGTAGAAAAAATAAATTAATCAACATTTTGATCATGGAAATGGATTCTACGTCCAATTTCCTTCAAAATTGAGTCTAAGACCGACCTTCTGAGATTTGTGGTTCCTGAGCTATCGCCGTTTGAAATAGGAGGTTTGGCCAAAAATCGCCAAAAAGTCGATTTTTTGGGGAAGTACAAAAATGGAGGGGGTGGTCCGATTTTGATGAAATTCGAGATTCTTGCATGTTTTGATAGTATCAACAGCTCTGCCAAATTTGAACAGGATCGGAGAGGGTAATTTTCAAATGCTGTTCCGCTTCAGATGGAATGACCCAATTGCAAAAAATGTTGTATGGAACTCGTTGCAAAATTTGATTTTTTCCTCACTCGTCGTATTTATTCAACTCGGTGAAGCTCGTTCGGTAATTGTACGACTCGTGCTAAAAACTTCTTCTTTTTGCAAATTGTTGCATAAACTACTAATTTAACGATTTCTTAGAAAACAAACAATGAATTATTCAACGCGATATAGTTTTCAACGAAACCAGATCCGATTAAAAAAAAAACAACTTTTATAGATTGCCTAAGTAACAAACCACCTCAACCATACACCTATTCAAACAAGTGGCATCGGAAGAGACTACGCACCCTTGACTTTCGACTTGAAAAGTGCTACATTTATGCACAGTATGTACTGCACTCTCTCCAGGAGGATGAGCACAAACCCACCCCCACAAATATAAAATAAAAAAATGCTGGCTAAGCTCGTTCTGCTGCTGAATGGAAGTGGTTGGTGGGAGGAAACCAACCGGGATTTCACCGGCACCGGAGAAGTACCATTTTAATGAGAAACCGGCATGCAGTTTCGTTTCGTTCCGGGGAGTAAAACGCATTAAACTGTAACGATAAATGGCTGCCATTAGTTTGTGTGTTTCGCCGGGCTTTTTCCCCCCCGGGAAAGTGGGATTAAAGTGCAACTTTGGCCAAGAGCTAATGTGGTTCGGCTTGGAATTCAAAATTAGCTGAGGTGAAAATGCACCATTTGAGCATTATTTAAATTATCAAACTTATGGTGGCCACATGTTTGCCGGCACGAAAAACTTCAAATACTGGTATTATTAATCAAACGGTGTCAGGAGGAAAAAAGAAGAAACAAATGCCGGTACGCAAAAGGGGGGCGAAACTGCCAACACGCTGTCGAAACTCCATTAAAATTGATAAGTAAACAGTGACTGACTCGTCACCACACCGTGATGCGTCGGTTTCACGTTAAATAATGCTAATGGCAGAGTGTACAAAGTTTTAAACGTGGGTCTCATGTGCTCCGGAGTTTTCCAATTTGAATTTGCTTACATGAGATGCGATGTTTAACATTTTCGACAAGGAAAATATAACATATGGAGGAAAAGTTTTCTAGTTAGCCCATGAGCGAAATGTTGATGTTTTTTTTTTTTGGGGAATTATGATAATGACCTCAGAGCGGAAAGGTGAAATAAATACATTGGAAATTGGGTAAAAGTTTTGAAAGGTCAGATTCGGGTTCCATAATATTTTTTTTGACAAATTTACACCATTGAAAGATTGGAACTTGATTTGAACTTCTTATAAATGAAAACGGAATCTTTAGAGACTGAAATCTGACGTAACATCTTGTGTGACATCTTCAGAAAACTTTTCCATTCGTTCTCTCGTTGCAAATAAAGTTTTCCCCAAGGGTAAAGTTTTCCAATCAAAGTAGGCTTTTACAACTGTGAGCTCACACACAGCACCAAACACAAAACAGTACAATAAACTTTCCACACTTCACCACCCAAAAAACAACAAACCAAACACTTCGATTCGGCCCCAACCAAAAAGTCAGAAACCAGGGGACAGTGCTCTCATGTTCCGTTTTTTGTCTCACAATGTCTCTCGATAAAAGTCAACAATAAATCACTCTGTTGTTCTCTCTGTCTGTTTGTGTCGTCGCACCACCACCCACTTGTCCTCCCAACACTCCTTCCCTTTTGAAAACAATTCCGGCTCATTACTAAACCTGTAGAACGTTCTCGACTGAATCTAGAATCGAAATGCTCGTCGTTGCGCAAGCACCTCAGCAAGTCCGCGTCCGAGCTCAGCTGTAACGACTGCGGCGGTTCCGGCGACTCGCCGCAGTCCTCGCCCCAGCGGGCCCGCAGCGCGGTCAACCCGAGCATCCCGGGCGTCATCCAGCGGACGCACGGCTTCTTCAACACGCTAAGGGTAAGCAAACTTCAATTCAGCGTTAAATGTAAGAACATGTCTCTTTTAAGTTATTTAACCCTCTGCTGCCAAATTATTTAACCCTCTGTTGCCAAATGTTTTTTTCAAGGATTTTTTTTCCAGGTTATGGAGGTCATTTTGAGCAACTTTTTGGTTAAAAAAACTTCACTTTTCTTGTTTGTTTTATGGGTAATTCTCCGCCAACTCACACAGCAGTTGCCCCGACCCCTCTTCGATTTGCGTGAAACTTTGTCCTAAGGGGTAACTTTTGTCCCTGATCACGAATCCGAGGTCCGTTTTTTGATATCTCGTGACGGAGGGGCGGTACGACCCCTTCCATTTTTGCACATGCGAAAAAAGAGGTGTTTTTCAATAATTTGCAGCCTGAAACGGTGATGAGATAGAAATTTGGTGTCAAAGGGACTTTTATGTAAAATTAGACGCCCGATTTGATGGCGTACTCAGAATTCCGAAAAAACGTATTTTTCATCGAAAAAAACACTAAAAAAGTTTTAAAAATTCTCCCATTTTCCGTTACTCGACTGTAAAAAATTTTGGAACATGTCATTTTATGGGAAATTTAATGTACTTTTCGAATCTACATTGTCCCAGAAGGGTCATTTTTTCATTTAGAACAAAATTTTTCATTTTAAAATTTCGTGTTTTTTCTAACTTTGCAGGGTTATTTTTTAGAGTGTAACAGTGTTCTACAAAGTTGTAGAGCAGACAATTACAAAAATTTTGATATATATACATAAGGGGTTTGCTTATAAACATCACAAGTTATCACGATTTTACGAAAAAAAGTTTTAAAAAAGTTGGTCGTCATCGATCATGGCCGTTCATGGTCACCCGCGACAGACACGGACGACGAAACAAAGAGAAACGCAAAAAGTAACTTTTTCAAAACTTTTTTTCGTAAAATCGCGATAACTTGTGATGTTTATAAGCAAACCCCTTATGTCTATATATCAAAATTTTTGTAATTGTCTGTTCTACAACTTTATAGAACATTGTTACACTCAAAAAAATAACCCTGCAAAGTTAGAAAAAACACGAAATTTTAAAATGAAAATTTTTGTTCTAAATGAAAAAATGACCCTTCTGGGACAATGTAGATTCGAAAAGTACATTAAATTTCCCATAAAATGACATGTTCCAAAATTTTTTACAGTCGAGTAACGGAAAATGGGAGAATTTTTAAAACTTTTTTAGTGTTTTTTTCGATGAAAAATACGTTTTTTCGGAATTCTGAGTACGCCATCAAATCGGGCGTCTAATTTTACATAAAAGTCCCTTTGACACCAAATTTCTATCTCATCACCGTTTCAGGCTGCAAATTATTGAAAAACACCTCTTTTTTCGCATGTTCAAAAATGGAAGGGGTCGTACCGCCCCTCCGTCACGAGATATCAAAAAACGGACCTCGGATTCTTGATCAGGGACAAAAGTTACCCCTTAGGACAAAGTTTCACGCAAATCGAAGAGGGGTCGGGGCAACTTTTCCCGATTTCGTGTGAGTTGGTAGAGAATTACCCTTATATTTTTTCAAAGGTTTTTTTTCAGTATTTTTATTTGCATTTATTTGATTAAGTTAATTTTTGTTTATAATAGTTTTTGGCTTATTCTCCCACCTCCTAACATTTGCCATTTATCTTTTTTTCACAGTCACTTTATCCATTTTTTGTATTTTTTCACATTTTTTTCTATCGAATATCATAATCATTTTAATTATAAGAATGCTAAGATAAAAAGTCTAGGACATAACACAAATTACTGCAAACTTATTTTTACTTTAATTCTAGTAATGTTATCGAACAAAAGCGCAACCTAAATTTACCCCTGAAAAAAACCATTTTAAAATCATTGGCAAATTCTCATAAAACCAATGCAAATATTTTTCAAAGTTTTGTCCTTCGACCGGGTCAAGGGGGCGGGAGGGGGGCAGAAAAAATAAAAAGCCAGAAATTCAACATTTCAGTAAAAAACTATTGAAAATGCATACGCCAGCACAGTTGATATGCAATCATTAGCATTCAAAAAATGTAAGATTTGACGATAAAAAAAAATTGCGGAAAAAACCTTTTGCGGTTTTGTACATAGAAAATTCAACCAAATTCAACAGATTTTAACTGACCCAAGCATGTTAAAACTGATTCTAAACACAGGAGAATGCATTTAAAATTGATTTCAGCTGAAAGCATTTAAATTTCCGTTGAAAATATGAACTATTTATAAAAAATATGTTTTGCCTCCTTATTTATCAGGTCGGCTTTGAAGGAGGGGGGAGGTTTAAAAAATCTTTAGATAAAATTTGTACCAGCTTAAAACAAACTTAAACTTCCAACCCTAGAATTTGCTTCTATAAAGTGTTCTTATTTAAATTAGTCGAAATATGGTATGATTTTTGAAATTATTTTTGTTTTTTTTTTTAAATGAAAAATACGTTTTTTCGGAATTCTGAATGCGCTATCAACCGCTCTCCGTCACAAAATAAACGAAAAATTGGAAAAAATAAATTAGCTCGGATTTGTGATCAGGAACGAAAATTACCCCTTAGAACAAAGTTTCACACAACACGAAGAGCTTTCGGAGCAACTTTTTCCAATTTTCGTGTGAGTTGGTGAAGAAACTATTTTCCACAGCTAATGATCCGCCTTACCTATTATCCAATTACTTTGCAGTTAACCAATTTTTTAACAATGTCAAATATAAATTCTAATGTTGCTAACAGTGAGATTAATAAAAATTCTTAGTTTTATCAGTGCGAAATATTTCAGAGAAAGATATTAAATTTTGGGTCAATTCGATCGTTGATTGTAATTGAAAAACTTTATTCAGAATTTTGAAATTTTGAATCGAAATAAATACATAAATGCTATGTACAATATACATAATTAATATTTTTAATTACTGTCATGCTACTCTGAAAAAAACTTCAGCTAATCCATGAATTTGTGGCAAGGAAATTAATTTTTTGCAATAAAATTAAAAAGTATTGAAATGATTTAAAATGCATAAATATGTAAAGTATAATGTATTCTGAATTATTGACAATTGATTTAAAAAGAGTTTTCAATGAAATTTTCAATTTTAGTAATTTTGTTGTCCCCTCAACTTGAAATAGATTTAAAAATACCTTTTAGGCCATGAGAAAGAAGTCAGTTTGCAACATCAGTTTGTCCATATAATTTTGCAGCTGTCCATACAAAAATGGTATTCGAAAATTCAAAAATCGATATCTTTTTAATGGATTTTTATTGTCGTGTTGATTTCTTGATTCGTGTTCAGGACTACACAAAAAATGGCATACGAAAAAAATATTTTTAAGATCATTTTTTGTCACTTTAAATTGATATAAAATTAAGTACTATTTTCAATATATTTTATATGTTTTAGGGGACAATATATGCTACTCCACCGGCTCATACAACCCTTGGAAAAAAAGTTGGAAATGCCTTTTTTATAATAATCTTGTTGGAAGTGATTCTTGACATTCTTCCGGATCGAATGCAACAAAAATCATCCAAATCGGTTGAGTTTTCGCCGAGATACAGCTGGTTGAAGTTGCATTTCCAACTTTTTTGACCCCCTTGGTGCTACGCGTAAGTTTTAACCCCGTTGGAGCTACAAGTGTTAATAATCAAATTGTAGTGGCAAAAAGAGATTGATTGATTTGTATGGAAAATAAAATGGTCAAACTACGGAAGGCAACCAGATTAAAAATACGATAATAAGCTAGATTGAAAAATACATATCAAAAACATAAAAAAGGCCACGCTTCTAAATGCTAAATTGCCATGACCGTGGCATATCTGTATAAATCATGGTTGAAGGATTTTGTGTTACTTTCTATTTCAAAATAAGTAGAATCAGGTTTGAATTTGAAAATCAAGATTTTTTTCTGTTTAAAAAAAACAAGAAAGCGTATTTTGGAAACTAAATGCTGAAAGAAATAGTAAAAGGCATTAAAAAATACATTTTTGCAATTCCGTCGGGAAACTACTTACTTTTCCTGTCATTCTTGAACGACGAAATAGCCTACTTTTCTGTACCAAAAAGAACAGAATGGAATAGCAACACTTTTCAAAATAAATGCTGAAAAGTTCTACTTTTCAGCACTCAAATGGGTGCTGAAAAGTTTAACTTTTCAGCACTTGTTTTGAAAAGTAACACTTTTCAACATTTTTTTGATTTTAACGATTTATTGACAAAACACATGAAAATTTGACATAAAATTTCACTCCATGTGTGTTTTTTGGAATTGCAAAAAATGTTGTATGGAACTCGTTGCAAAACTTGATTTTTTCAGCACTCTTCGTATTTATCCAACTCGGTGAACCTCGTTGGATAAATGTACGACTCGTGCTGAAACTTGTTGCATAAACTACTATTTCCAAGAGTGGAGCTATTAATTTTCTGAACAGTCCTCTTTACCAATATTTTTTTTTCTAATCTAATCTAATCTAATCAGACCCTAGCGCAGCCAATATTTCGAAGGGATCCTGGAGAGTGCCTTAGGTTAGATGACGCCTAGCACTCTTCTTGTCATTTATTAACGTTTGTAGTGCGCCATTGCATCGGAATGCATTGAAACATCACAAGCGTTAAAGCGGCCAGGCCTACTGCGTAAAGCCGTATCGCAGAGATGACTCGTAATTGGGTTGAGTTTGAGCACAGATTGTTCGAACAACAACACAATTCTGAATCGACAGGGGAAGAAGAAGCGAAGCGCCTCGAGCGACTTTGATTTTTTGTTCATATTCATCATTTCAAATTCTCTGTACTTAACTTTCTCGTTGGGAGCAGATGGGAATCGAACCCAGAACCATTCGCTTACAAAGCGAACACCGTAACCAGTCAGCCACGACAGCTCCGACCTCTTTACCAATATTTTTTTATGAAGAAACTAAATCAATTTAAAAAAATCTTCTGAAATACAGATTCTTGTATTTAAATTTTTACATCAAGTTTTATTTCACCGGCTGAAAAAATTAAATAAAGACTTGTATGATAACAATACTGCAAAATATTTCTTTTGCTATAAAAGATTGAAAAAAAAGTTTGTAAAATCAGTAAAAGGTATTTTTGAACATTCTAAATACTTCGCCAAAACTCAGCAGAGTAGATTCAGTTGTTTTGACGCAAACCGATTGCAATTGATGCTGTCTTCGAGTTGCTTTAATGTTTCCAATTAATTTGAAATCATTTCTAACAACTAATTTATAAACCTTTCCCCCTTCCAGAATCGTTGGTCCCGCGGCCGCAGTAAAGAACGCCTCCGCGGTTCCTGCGGACAGGAGCTGGAACGGCACGACAGCCAGAGCGACTACGCGGCGGACAACAGCTCGGAGCACAGCAGTTCGGCCACCCCGCAGACCCAGTCGCCGCGGCATCGGGCCCAAACGTTGAGCGATTCCCCGCTGGCGGCCCGTCCCGTCGTGATCGAACGGAATGCCTCAATGAGTTCGGAGGGGACCGGCCTCAAACTGACCACGACCAAGGCGGACGTCGAGCTGGTGGCGGGCGTGATTGCCGGAACCAGCGGGAGTGGGCTGGTGGCGAAACTTGTTGGCAACGATGTTCCGGGCACGAGCGGGCTCGGGGTTATTCCGGGTGGAATTGGGGAGGATCCACAGCGGAGGAGGGAGGCCGTCCTGAGGCAGCACTCCTTCTTTCAACTGCGGATACATCTGGTTAGTGGGCACAATCTAGTCGCGATGGACAAGAGTGGAACGAGCGATCCGTACGTCAAGTTTAAGGTTGGAGGTCGGTTGCTGTACAAATCGAAAACGGTCCACAAGGAGCTGAATCCGGTGTGGGACGAAACGTTCATCGTGCCCATCGAGGATCCCTTTCAACCGATAAACATCAAGGTATACCTTCTACGAACTATCCCATGAACTCGATGAACAACTTCCGTTCCACTTTTAGGTATTCGACTACGACTGGGGCCTTCAGGACGACTTTATGGGCTCGGCCAAGCTGCAGCTGCAGTCGCTCGAACTGAACCGGGTCGAGGAGATGACCATCAGGCTGGAGGATGCGCAGCGGGCGAACAAGGACCTCGGGGAAATCCGGCTGAACGTGACGCTGTGGCCAAAGACGCAGGAAGATAAGGAGCAGGTAGGTTGCTTTAGAATAAATTCAAACACAAAACGCAGGATTAGTCTTAGGGAACACATTCGTAGATGGCACCCTTTTCCTCAATATCTTTTGTCACCCTTCCGCTTGTTATTATCATTGGGCACGATAAAGTTCACTAAATTGCACTAATGTAAAATGTTAAAAATAATATCATCACATCTTTTCATTCATTTTATTTAATATAGAACATTACGATTTTTCTTGTATTAAATCACTTAAAATTTACAAACTGACATTATCAGTCCATTTGAAATGTTATACCGCAAGAACTCATTGAAATCAGTTTTGAAATGATAACTCATATACTTTTTGGTTCGAAAAAAACGGCGCTATCCGGCGGTTACACGGATAACAATCAGTTCCCAAAATCGTATACAAGCGTTCATGAAAACCGCTATTGAAAAATGCACCTCCAATTTGAACAGTTTGTTGTTCGTGGTTCAGAATTTCATGAACGCTTGCTCACGATTTCGGAAACTGATTTTTCTCTGTGTGCCCGTATTATTTCTGAATTTTTAAATTTTATTGATTTGTTGTTAATTTGTCGCTAATTTTTGGCAATTTTGCTGGCATTTTTCAATGATGAAATGCCATGAAAGATACTTTTTTTGCAAATCCAATCTGAAACTAATTACTTTTCCTGTCATTTTCGCATGACAAAACGGCCTACTTTTCTCTACTTAAAATAAGTTCTACATATCAGCACTGAAATGGGTGCTAAAAAGTTAAACTTTTTAGCACTTTTATCGAAAAGTAATAATTTTTGATAATGTCTTCTAGTAAACCTCTTTGGGTAAATGTACGACTCAGGCAAAGACAATCTTTTTTGTTATTATTCAACTGGCTGTCAAATATGTTTTGTACTTGCTAGGAGCATTCTTTTATTACGAAACGAAAATGGCTTTGGGGTCGACCACTGTGTTACGCTTCATACCAACATTTTTATTGTATGGGAAGTGTGTTGTTCAGAAATTCCATTCTCAAGATACAGATTTTGTATAGACCACCTTTGTATAGACAGATGTCAAACTTGTATGGAAACTTGTATGAAAGTCCCAAGTAACATTTTTAAACCAATTAGCCATCACCTAGTTTTATTAAGGTTTTATGGTAGAATCTTGATTGTTTAATAGTTTTATTTGGGCATTCACCGCAACTAATAAGCAAGAGAGAGCTAATTAATAGGTTCTAACAGGGTTTTATGCCTCGGACATAAAACCTTGTGACAATAAAAGCTAAATGGCTTTCAATAAGGTTTCATGAAAGTTTTAAGAGAGTCTTGAAACCCCAAGGGCAATGTCATGCCAAACGGTTTTATCGCATGCTTCTTTAAAACCAAGGGTGTTTTAGCTGTCAAGTGCCATTAGGCATGCAAAAAGCTTAATTAAAACCACAAGCTCGTATGAAATGTCATTTTTCCTTAACTCGTGACAGGGTTTTAACAATAGTTTTATCAAGGCTTTGAAGATGTTGTTAGGATTCAGTTGTAAAGCCTTGAACTCCTATGTAGGTTTTATAAAAAGACCATGACAACCTTTTGCGGAGGTCCTTTTAGGTTTTAACAGAGATTTATCGGGGTTCTGCGGACGACTTAGTGGTTTTAATGTTGGTTTTGGCTGATAGGTTTTATAGCCTAAAATGTTACTTGGGGTGAGGAAAAAGACCTCTGCAAAACGTTGAGCTGATAAAAAACACGACAAAAATTCAGAAAAAGGCTAACTGTTTTCTTGAATTAAAATCTGAGTTTAAAATTGTAAAATTAAATTATATAAATGTCAGTTTAATTGACCAACGTATAATTAATTTAAAATATTGATGATCAATAGGGTGACATTAAAAAAAACGATTTCTTAGGCAAAAAATACTAACTATGATAATTTTGTTCAAAATCGATAATGGTTTAAGGGTTGCTATAGCAGCCATTCCACGTCAAACAGGAAGTCTCCAAATCAAAAGTGCCGTTCCGGAGATATGATTTTTTGAAAATTGTGGTTTTTGCGAAAATCGACGAAAAATGCAATTTTTTGGACCACCCTATTTCGGATAGGACCACCCTAATCACCAAACAAAAAAATACGGGTCTAATTATTTGGGCCAAGGAACCCCCACTCCAAATTTGAGCCAAATCGGAGCACTTTTGATTTGGAGACTTCCTGTTTGACGTGGAATGGCTGATAGATCGTTAAGCGTTAAGCTTTTAAAAAAACCTTTTCATATAAAAACGTCTTCTTTGAATCGCTAGTAACTAGGATCGTTTTGCAGTCTTCGACAAAGTTGTTTGTCATGAAATGTTACTTAAGAATCTTGACACTTGACAATCCGACACATTTTACGTCACCTTTTGGTGGAATTTTGTATTTTTTGCTTTTCCCCACATTTTTGCAATTTTGTCCATACAAAATTCAACAAGCAATAGCGAACCTTAAACCTTAACCCTCTACAAAAACAATTTTTGATCTTTAAAATGCATTGGAAAGAAGAACTCTTAAAATTTTAAAATAATTATGAGATGGAAGTTTTACTTGCTTTATTTGACTTAAGCAAAAAATTGAAATAGTGCCTTGCAAAAATTAGATAAACAAAATGCAATGATAGAAGGTGGGAGAATAGGCCAAATACATACTACCAAAAACAATCATATACTAAACAAGACAAATGCAAATTAAAATACCAAAAATGAAACAAGAAAAACATAAAACAAGAGTAGTAAAGTTTTTCAAAGAAAATAGTTGCTCAAAATGACCTCCTAAACACGGAAAAAATGAAAATTTGGCAAAATAAATTTGGGCGGTAGAGGATTAACTGATTTTGGTCAAAATTGGCTCAGTTTCTTATTTTTATCACAATATTCAAGCTTGCATATATCTCTTAAAATTTCAAAAAAAAACAAATCTTGTCGCCCAAATAATAATGCATCACAAATGGAAATTTCTGACTCGATTGCAAACAAACAGGAGCGTTTTAATTTAAAAAAAAAAACTTGATAGTGAAGGCAATTTTTCAATTTCAGATAGAATCTAATCGAGATAGCAATCTTTTCTGTTGAAAAAAAAATAAAAATAGCTTAATTTTTGAAAGAATTTACCATGTGTATCTGATCATTATCCCGATGTTGTATTTTAAAATTTAATGATTGCATTTTTTTTTACTAACGATATTCTTAATGTTCAATTAGACTAGGCTGGAATATTTGAAAAATGCATTATCTATTAACAAGGATTCGTTGTAATGTTGAATAAGTTATATTGAAGCATAATTTCAAAAATTAGTTAAGTGATTAATGTTTAAAGTAATACTGGAATACTGTAACAATTTAGTTTATAATTTATCAAGCATGAGATCGAACTACACTAACTTGGAGTCGCTAAACTCAAATTTGTGTTTAAAATAAAAAAAACGAATTCCTTCAAACAATCGAATATTTGGATTATCGGGATTTCGGGTAATCGGAGTGACATTGGGTCTGAGGGGTGAGATTGGGTCATACAAAAATGCTGAAATTTGTATGACCCAATCTCGCCCCCAGACCCAATGTCACCCCTGATGACGGTATCAACCATTCTCGATTTTTTATTTAATTGTGTTGTTTTAAAATCATCTTACTGTCATAAACTTTATCATTCCCAACGTATCAGTTCCAAGATTAGCTCTTCATCCTATTTTTAAGAAAACAAAAGTAAACAACTGAGGTAAATGTATCAATAGTCAGCATGATCAATTAAAAAAATAACACATACATTCACCTCAACCGTTTCCACACACGCTGGCAGCGCTTTCTTTTTGCTCTCTTTTTTAATCGAAATCAAATCCTGCACCCTTCTTCCTCCTGCGTCGTGTCCCCTTCAAAACTCACAAGTACTTTCAGCGCAACCCCAAACTGGCGGACGCGTCACGCCGGCTAAAATCCCAGATCTGGAGCTCGGTCGTCACGATAGTGCTGGTCGAGGCCAAGGGACTCCCGCCGGACGCCGAGAATGGCCTCAACGATATTTACGTTAGGTTTAGGTAAGGTTTTGAGTGGTCGTTTTAAAAAGTTTCAAAAAGATCTGCAAACTTGATTATTTTTAGGTTAGGAAACGAAAAATACAAAAGTAAAAACTCGTACCGGGCGAGGTGGCTGGAGCAGTTCGATTTGCACCTGTTCGACGACGACCAAATACTGGAGCTGGTAATTTGCGGCAAGTACAACACGTTCGGCAAGTGCACGATAGATCTGAGAAGTCTTCCACGGGAACGAACGCACGGGATTTGGCAGCCGCTGGAGGAGTGCACCGGCGAGGTGCATCTCATGCTGACCATCAGTGGGACGACGGCGTCCGAAACCATTACCGATCTGACCTCGTACAAGGAAAATCCCATCGAAAAGGCCACGCTGCTGAAGCGATACGTAAGTTTGGACAGCGAAAACTAAATTGCTTATATCGTTTTGATAGTTTTAGCAACTTTTTATATGAAATCCGTAATACACAGAAAAAAAAGTTGAATTTTGGAATGATGAAAATTTGGTAGGTTGAATATTACCTCTATTTTTGAGTAATATTACATAACATAAAAAATGTGTAAACATATGAACCTGATGAATATTCATCAAAAACTGATGAAAATGCATCATTTTCTGGGGTAAAATTAATCCATTTTTTTGCCACAAAATCTGTCACCATTTCCTTATGAATATCACCATCATTTTTTTTCTGTGCATTTAAGCAAAAAAGGCGAGATTACGCCCTTTTGAAAAGTTATTTCGTAATGTAAACAATGCGCACAAATAGAAGCTGTAACAGAAGAAAATATGACAAAAACCTGAAATGACGGATGATTTTACAAGTATTGGTGATATTAGTGTGTGAAAATTTGTTGGAAAAGTTTTCAAAACACATTTCTTTACTGTTTGAAAAGTTTGCAAACATAGTTCTCTTTCAGACTACGGTTTCAAACTAGATTTTTGTTTACATACTTTCAATTCAGTAATCACAAATTTTGCTTCTTACTTTTGTTTGTTTTCAAATAATTCCAAATAATTCCTTCTACAATTTTTGAATTAAGATTGACTACTGTCATTTTTGCAGCTACCTCTTACAAAAAAAAACTGCCAGAGTTGCAGAAAATTACGCTACAACAGCAAAAAAAATCGCTGTATTTTCTGCTGTCAAATATTTTTGGAGATAATAAGCGAAAAATAAATCCAATAGCATTGAATTGCTAGTATTGATTATGCGCAGTTGCTTCAATTTGTTTACAAATATTAGTAAAATTGAACCTCGTTGCAGATTTGGCGATGCGTTTGATTTTTAATGCTAGAAAATGAAACCTTTGTGAAATTTTTTGCTCTTCTCTAACAAAAATTCGAAATTTAAAAATTAAAATTTACATTCTCGAACTACATTTTCAAATGATGGGCTCGATTTAAATCAATCGAAATTATTTTTAAAGAAAAGAGCAAAAAATTCACATAAGTTTAAATTTTTAAACATTGCAAATTGAACCAATTGCATGCGCATTTCGAAAAATGAGAACTGATTAGATGACACAAAAAAACTCATTTTCACTTAATTTAATTTTTAAAAGGAAGTCTAAAACAGAAAGTTGTAAGAAATATTCTTAGCTTTTCAAAAATATGTTTTGCATGGGTGCATTATCTTCATATAAAATTATTTCTTAATTGATATAAACTGAACATTTTTCAAAAAATTTCATCTCAAAATACCTAAAATTGAACATGGCGCACTTAAAGAATAAAATGTGTAAAGCCATCTTCAATTGCAAATTTGATTATGCATCTTAACATGATTTTTGAAATTGCGATTTACAACATTTAAGATTTTTTTCCAAAAACCGCAAGTTTTTGAATATTTCGTTTCTACGGTACCAATTTTTCACAATCGCACAGTGTTCGGAATGGCTAAATTAAGTGGAATAAATTGATAACTCCTTTATTTGAAGTCCTAGCCAAATGGTGTCTTGGGAAGAGTTGTTGTACTTGATAAGGGCTATCTTTTAAAGTTATTGTCATACAGGGTGACGACCTTCCAGGGTGTCAACCAAAACTAACTTTGTTGGATAACGTTGTAGGGCTTTGGTGTCTTCGGCAAAGTTGTAGAGGAGAAAATTTCATGAAAGTTTGTCCAAGACGCCAAATTTGTAGCTCTTAAACTATTCAAGATTTACGCCATTTTTGCAAAAAATGGTCCAAAAAAGCACTTTTTTGGTGATAACTCAAAATGTTAGCATTTTAGCGGCCTACTATGTTCTGAAGAGTTGTTTATGACAAAAAATTACACATCTTTGCGTAAGACAGCACAATGTATTGAGCCTTTATTGAGGAGTTAGAACCATTTTAAAGTGATTTTGAGCCTATTTTCAAGTTGCTATGTTTTCAAAATGGCGCATTTTGGCGCAAAACCGAACCTGAAAGTACACACTTTCAACTACATTTCCTGAAAATATTTCCGTGTCTATAGGTGTCTATTTTTAGATTCCTCAATTTGAATTTGACGGTTTTTAATCAATTATTTTATTTTTAATTTATTAGCAGAATATTATTGAAATCGTGACAATAATCTGTAAATTGAAGGGTAAATTGATCGATTTTTATGGAAAATACTTTGACTTTGAAAAAATACGACAACCTTTCTAAAGTGACCAAATATAAACTCAACTTTTAGTAAAAAATCGGGTTTTTTTTGCAAACATTTTTGTTTGCCTGCCCATTTTTCGTTGATTTTATTGATGAATTTGGTTCTTAGATGAATAATGAACATAACATTGAAAAAAGTTTGAAAAATATTTTCACAAGTCTGTTTAATGTTAATTTCACGTTAAAAATCAATCTGACCCGACAACTAATAAAAACCAAACAGTATTACAAATCAATTTACAAAATAACAGTTATCATTTTTTAACCTTTATTGAATCAGGTTTGGCTGATTCTCGTTTTAAAAAGCTATTTTTTGAGTTTCAACATCAACTGAAGTTTTGAGGAAGACAAACATAAACTTGGAAAAGAATCTCACATACCTGGACAAAAATAATAAGTTTTAAATTTCAAGCTTAATTTTGATTCGAGAAGGATCACATAACGCCTAAGACAAAGTTTGCGAAAAAAAAATCAAAGATTCATGATAATATTTTTTTCCTTTAAGTTTTTAAATACGAGGGGATCGTCAATGCAATTTTTTATTTCATAAAAAGAGAAAATTAAAGAAGCTTTAAAATATACCCAGAACAAATTCTGTAAATTTTCTTTGAAAGTGACTTGGAACAACCTTAAAAGACAACAATATTTTGTATTTGTTGGAACTTCATTTATGGACCCCTCGATCTTTTTGCTTTGTTATTGTTTTTTGACGTTTGTCTGCTTTTTAACTGGACTGAATCCCAATATCGCAGCGCACAGTTACATTATTTGAACGCACAGTAAATACAACCCAGTTAATTGACGCCCAGTTAACAAATAAGAACTGTAGTGTACAATCGAGTTCAAGATATTTCGATGCATTTTTTTTTTCAGAGCTTAAATTCAATTTATTTATAACTGATGCTATGCTAGCTAAAAAATACTTATTCTTTAATGTTTCATCAAAATTTACAATCAAATTTCAGTGAAATTTATCAAAGAATAAAAATCAATATATTCAATTGATTCCAAAAAGATAATAAACATATCCAGCTCAAATAAGAAAACAACATTCGAAGCAATGAAATCACACAAATTACTAGAAAATCATCGAACGATTCGTTTTTCCCAACAAATTCAAAACTAATCGACCCCATTTTTCTCGCCCCGTTTTTTTTCTTTCAGGCGTGGCACCACTCGCTGCAGACGCTGCGGGACGTGGGCCACCTCACGGTCAAGGTGTTTGGGGCGAACGGTCTGGCGGCGGCAGATATCGGAGGCAAGTCAGACCCATTCGTAGTGCTAGAGCTAATCAACGCTAGATTGCAAACCCAAACCGAGTATAAAACGTTAACACCCAATTGGAACAAAATCTTCACTTTGTAAGTTTCGCCCAAACGAATCGCAATCTTTCTTCACCTTTTTTTCTTTTCTTTCTTTATTTTTTTTGTTGGTCCCTACCTTTCAATTTTACTTCCGATTCCCGAGAAATCCTTTATCTTCCTTTTTATGATTTATTTTATTTTTCTAGTAAAAAAAATACACAATCCAATTTCAATCAACTAAAACATCTTTTCAATTCTCCAAATCCCCAACACGAAACCGCAAACAGTAATGTTAAGGACATGACGTCGGTGCTGGAAATCACCGTATTCGATGAGGACCGGGACCACAAGGTGGAGTTTCTGGGCCGGGTCGTGATCCCGCTGCTGCGGATACGGAACGGCGAGAAGCGCTGGTACTCGCTCAAGGACAAGAAGATGTACAGCCGGGCGAAGGGGACGCAACCGCAGGTGAGACGCACGCTTTTCCTTCTGTATGGTGAAGAAAGCCTTACACTAGGTTATGATATTTATTTTCATTACTGCTGGGATAATGAAATGCTAAATTGGAAGTCAGGAATTTCAACACTGTGAAAAAAACAACGAAAAAAAGAAACTTTTTTTTAACATGAAAATAATAGTGTTAAACACACTTCAAACTTTTGATGTTGCGCGAAAGTAAATATGTTAAAAAAAATAACATAATAACTTTCCATTGTGCAAGGGATATACCTTTGAGCCCAGAAGCAATTTAAATTTTGTAGGGAGTATCATAATAAGACTTATACATTGTAAATGACTTTCAAATGCCATGGGAGAAGTTGTAGTCAAAATTGAGTCAAAGTTGAGCGGATCATTTTCAGGGTAACTTTTAACTATTCTCAACTCAAGCTTGAAACTATTGTGAACAGAAATTTCAATCATTTTTTTCTCAAAACGGTTTAAAAAAATATGGACTTTACCCAGCCCATAACTTTTTTCAGATATGTATAAAGCAGTTGCATTTTTTTTTTCAAAAATACTGTCGCCCTCTTTTTGCAAAAAAAAATTATTTTTTTCGCTGAAGCATAGATTATTTAAAACTATTTATTATATTACTGTACTGGAAATGGCCACTTTTGAATGACAGAATATTTTTGCACTCGAAAAATATTGTAATAATCGTTTAGGTTTAAACCTGTAAATCAATATTAAAAAAAAAAAGTGCACGATAATTAAAAAGTAGCATTATTTTTAAAATATCCCTCGAGATTGAGGTTGAGGGAGGGGTAAATATCGAGCTTTACTTTCGAAATTTTGAAGCAAAAATTATCACAAAATGCTCAAGACATGATTCCAGTTATTCTACTGCCAAATATTTTAAGATATCGAAGAATTATTTTTTTGGTAAAACTTAACATAATTTGCGGTCCTAAATTAAGATTTTAAGAAAGCTGTGAAGTGTCATTTGATTTAAAATTGTAAACATTAACGTGATAGCTTCGAGTAATTATACACACTTTTCCAACGTTGTTAAACGAAATGATTACTACCGACATTTTTATCGTCCAGCAATAGCGATAAGTTCACCTTTATTGTCGGGACGTCATTTTCAACATTTTCACAAAATACTATATTCAAAAAAAATAGTTTCTTAATAATTTGCATTATGGGTAAAAAACGACGCAAAATGATGTTTGAATTCTATACTACACAGAAAAAAAAAGTTTGTATTCATCAGGAAATGGTGACAAATTTTATGTAAAAAAAAGTGTAATATTACATCAGAAAACGATTAATTTTCATCAGTTTCTGGTGAATAACGTCATGATTCGAAATCCGGAAACATAGTAGCATATCATTTTTGTTATAGCTGGCAAAAAAAAAAAAGATAATTTGGAAGTGTAAAAATATCATCACGATGTAGTATAAATAGTCAGTTTTAAGAGTAGGCATGCAAAATGTGTATTTTCTAACAATTTTTCATCATAATTTTGAAATTAAAAAGACTTGTTGTGCTTCAAATCCCGGACACTGATACAAGCTGATTCAAAATCCGGACACTCGATGTTGCTTATGAATCGCACAACTTTGGACTGAAATGTTAGTAAATGACATTCTTTAGGCCTTAAATAAGCTGTTATTATCAAAATAAGCGACATTTTAAATAAAAATTTGCTAGAATTTAAGGAAATCAAAACCAATAATTTCTGTTTTGCCTTCCCGGTGATTTGAACGCCTATGAAATATTTCAGTGAAATGTTTCACATTTTTGGTAAACTTTTAATTTTATTTTATTCAATTGTTTTGGCATTAACTACAGCGTACAAACAAACTTTAAATGAAAGTTGATGTTAGAATTCATCAAATAACACAGTTTTTACATTCATATTGCGAAATTATATCTAAATAATTGATAAAACAAGACGAGGTGTCCGGGTTTCGAAGCGTCCGGGAATGAGAATCATGACGTATAATATTATTCAAAAAAGAGGTAATATTCAACCTACCAAAATTTCAACATTCCAAAATTCTACTATTTTTAGCTGTGTATACTTGAGTTTTAAAGTGTGAAATGTAAAAAAAAAACACAAACCAGATTCTGTTTTTCCTACACGAATGTTGTATTTGGTTAAATTAAATACAAAATTCCGTGTTATTTGAAAATAAATATTGAATACCATTTTCTAAATACTCATATTTTAAATAATTTGACAAACTAGAATCATAGAACGTGATATTTTGTATAGATTTTTACTACATTGAAGATATATTTGCAAATAGAGGTTGGCAGCCCTGCCATCGAGAGCAGATGCTGGCGGTGTGCGGTCCGCGGAATTTGAATTATTTAGTCGGTAGTTTTTATAGTAAATCGCGTGAAAAGTAGTGAAAAGATTATACAATGTGTAGATTTCATGTGGAAAGTGAAGATTTCCTGCAATTTTGGGAATTTGGACAGTTTTTTCGCGATTTTTGTTTTCTACGCCGCTTGGTCAAGGGTTTGACAGTTCATCGCGGCGGCTTCGCTCTTGCAGTAGTATTAGTGTGATGTGGGCTAGCTCGTTCTAAGGGTGGTATTCAACTAGTTAAAAAATCAAATAGTGCGAAAGAAATAAAAGTAGTTTGCCATTGAATATTTTCGGAAGTGTCATCAAGCAGCGCTCAAGCGGCCTAAATATGGGACAACTCCCGGGTGCTTAGGACTACCAGAAATCAGAAACTTGGTGAGATCTATCCAAACTGAAATTTTCACATTTTGCCTACTTTTCAACAATCATTAAATACGCGCTGATCCCTGTTTTGCATGATGGGATTGGAAGTTTAAAGATAGGTCGAGGACCCGTCTGGTTCTTGTACTATGTTTAGGCGGGGCCAGACAATGCCCAATGACCTCGGAATTGGGCCGCTAGGATCTCTGCCATTCTGAAATGGGTCATTGGAAGCAGCGCGAGGGCTGTCACCACCTAATACCCGGGACTGAGATAAGCTGTATCAGCTCAACCCAAGTCTGATACAAACTATACTTTCCCATAATTTCGCTGCCGGCCAGCGGGTATTGGATTGGACCACACACACACACATTGAAGATATATTTGCAAATACTTTTTCATTTCAATTTTCAAAAATATGGTATTTTTTTAGTTTTTAACATTAAAAACTTTAATGTATTAAATTACATACCAAATTTTGCGTCGTTTTAAAATATTTTTTTTAATGTTATAGAGCAATTCTCTACGAAATCGGTCTTTTTTCTTCAATTTTAATTTTTGTATTTTTTTATCCGACTGAAACTTTTTTGGTGCCTTCGGTATGCCCAAAGAAGCCATTTTGCATCATTAGTTTGTCCATATAATTTTCTATACAAATTTGGCAGCTGTCCATACAAAAATGATGTATGAAAATTCAAAAATCTGTATCTTTTGAAGGAATTTTTTGATCGATTTGGTGTCTTCGGCAAAGTTGTAGGTATGAATACGGACTACACTAGAAAAAAATAATACACGGTAAAAAAAATCTGGTGATTTTTTTATTTAACTTTTTATCACTAAAACTTGATTTGCAAAAAAACACTATTTTTAATTTTTTTATTTTTTGAAATGTTTTAGAGGACATAAAATGCCAACTTTTCAGAAATTTCCAGGTTGTGCAAAAAATCATTGACCGAGTTATGAACTTTTTAATCAATACTGATTTTTTCAAAAAATCGAAATTTTAGTCGCAAAAATTTTTCAACTTCATTTTTCGATGTAAAATCGAATTTGCAATCAAAAAGTGAAATTTTGATAAAGTGCACCGTTTTCAAGTTAAATCCATATTTAAGTGACTTTTTTGAAAATAGTCGCAGTTTTTCATTTTTTATAATTAGTGCACATGTTTGCCCACTTCTGAAAAAAATATTTTTGAAATACTGAGAAAATTCTCTATATTTTGCTTCTTCGGACTTTGTTGATACGACCTTTAGTTGCTGAGATATGGCAATGCAAAGGTTTAAAAACAGAAAAAATTGAAGTTTTCTTAGTCTCACCCAAACAGCCCACCATTTTTCAATGTCGATATCTCAGCAACTAATGGTGCGATTTTCAATGTTAATATATGAAACGTTTGTGAAATTTTCCGATCTTTTCGAAAACAATATTTTCAAATCAAGACTAACATTTTAAAAGGGCGTAATATTGAAAGTTTGGCCTTTTTTATTTTATTTTTAAATGTAAACGTGTTTTTAGTGTCAAATTCTCATTTTTTCAAAATTACGTATTTAAAAAATCGTTTTTACTCTATAAATCCAATGTACCAATGATCTTTTTTTTAAATTTTGCGTTCTTTGGTAATATTGCAAATTATTAAAAAAAAATAGTATTTAAAAAAATACGGTTTTAAACTAATAACTCAAATGTAGTGAAAATCTATAAAATGTTTTACAATATATGCCACCCAAACACCCAAACAGTAAATAAAAAAACCAAGTGTGTAATTAAAAAAATATGGTATTCTGTGAAAAGGATTGAATACTAATTTTTTTAGTGAAGATTTCATAGTCTGAAAAGATTTTTGTTTGAATAATTTATTTAATTTCAAGAAGTTAATTTTAAAGATTTATCGTTGGTTATCGCCGATAAAATCAACGTATTTCGATAACGACAACGATACTTTTACAAAGTATTGTTATCGTTATCGCGCCACGATAAAGTTACCTTTACCAAATTTAATTTTTTCAATCAAAATGTCTATCTTTTTTTATTTCTTATTTTTGAGAAAAAATTTCACGGGGGAGACACAAAAATAGATGAGCAACTCTCTACGAAATCGGCCGATTTCGACCATTTTTATTTTTTTGTATTTTTTGATTTGGCTCAAACTTTGTGGGGGCCTTTCCTATGACCAAATAAGCTATTTTGTGTCATTGATTTACCCATACAAGTCTCCATACAATTTTGGCTGCTGTCCATACAAAAATGGTACGTAAATAATTCAAACAGCTGTAACTTTTGAGTAAATTTTCTGATCACTTTGGTATCTTGGGCAAAGTTGTAGGTATTGTTGAGGACTATTAAGAAAAAATAGGCACACGGTTTTTTTTTTTAGATTTTTAGTCAACTTTTTTTTCAAAAAAACTCAATCTTCCAAAATATGTATTTTTTTATTTTTGAGATTTTTTGATATGTTTTAGGGGACAAAAATCCGCAAGCCATAGAGAAACATGGTCAAAAATCTGCCGCCGAGTTATGAATTTTTGAAAAAAAAAAAAGTTTCATGCAAAATCAAATTTGACGTTATTTTTTAATGCAAAATTGAATTTGCAATCGAAAAGTACTTTACAGATTTTTTGATAAAGGGCTCCGTTTTGAAGATATAGCCACCGAAAGTTTGATTTTAGCGAAATATTTGCAGTTTTTCGATTTTTAAAAATAGTGACCATGAGTGACCATTTCCAAAATTTTTTTTTTTTTAAATTCAGAAAATTTGCTATAAAATTGTCTATGAGACATTGAAGATTGGACCTCGGGTTGCTGAGATAGAGCCGCTTTATGAAAAAGAAACAGGAAAATTGAAGTTTTCTAAGTCTCACCAAAACAACCCGCCATTTTCTTATGACGATATCTCAGCAACTAATGGTCTGATTTTCAATGTTAATACATGAAACATTCGTGAAATTTTCCGATCTTTTTGAAAAAAATATTTTGAAATTTTTTAAATCAAGGCTAGCATTTAAAATGGGCGTAATATTCAATGTTTGGCCCTTTAACATTATTTCAGACATGGAAAACAATAATTGCTTATTCTCCCATCAGAACATTTTTTTAGGTGGATTGAACTCTTTCAGGGTGCAAAAATTGATTTTACAGCCAGAGTGGCAATGAATTATTGATCTTGTTGGAAGATGGCTTAAATTTTGTTATAGAAATGGTTTTGTATAACAGGTTTTTTGTTTAAAACTTAAATTAAAAATAATATTTTTATTCTATTCAAAAACTATTTTTGAGGTATTTTCAATACCAAAAATCTGTCAAATACACCACATCGATCAGAATTTCCGTTTTTTTAATATTATGATATCATTTTGTCTGTAAGAAAGAAAAAATAGAGTAATTTCGGGGACAAAAAGAGTAAAAATAAGAAGTAGTCTATTCAATTGGTTAAGAAGATTTTCAAACATCCTGAAACGACAACACAGAACAAAACGAATATAAAAAGCCAGATTGTTTCAGTTCATTGCACATGCTAGCCTTTTGTTCCTCCCCCGTCCCAATCCCATCCACAAGACATCGACATCCTTTTTGTATTGAGAGCTCCCCAAGGCCTCTTTCTGCGAGCATCTGCTGAACTATTTACTTTCAAAAAGTTCAAACGCTCAATGTTTGTGGAAAGGGTGAATGAAACTATCTCTTGTTGGTCGTTTATTACCATTCTATTTTTATTTATCTCGCCGGCTTTTCACCAAACGGATTTATTGTCCACTCACAATTCCGAACAATTTGCTTATAGGTACATTTATTTTATTTATTTCATTCTCTTTTCCTCCAAACAGATTCTCCTGGAGATGACGGTGGTGTGGAACAAGGTGCGGGCGGCGCTCCGGGCCCTGGAACCGAAGGAGGAAAAGCTGGTCCTGCAGGAGGTCAAGTTCAAGCGGCAGCTTTTCCTGCGGAACGTTACGAGACTGAAAGCGATTATCGTGTACTTTATAGACGTAGGACAATTTGTTCAGTGAGTACAGCTTGAGTGGATTTGAGGTTGACCTTAATCGGGGATTTATTTGCTTATTCCTTTTTTTAAGGAGTTGCTTCGAGTGGGAATCGCCGGTGCGGTCGTTTATCGCGCTGGTTTTGTGGATCTGCGGCTGCATTTGGTTCGACATTTCGACGATTCCGGCGGCGGCGCTTCTGTACTTGCTGAAGTAAGTTTAAATTTCGATATTTTGTGACGGAGGGGCGGTACGACCCCTTCCATTTTTTAACATGCGAAAAAAGAGGTGTTTTTCAATAATTTGCAGCCTGAAACGGTTGATGGCGTACTCAAAATTCCGAAAAAACGTATTTTTCATCGAAAAAACACTAAAACAGTTTTAAAAACTCTGCCAATTTCCGTTACTCGACTATAAAAAAATTTGGAACATGTCATTTTAATGGAAATTTAATGTACTTTTGGAATCTTCAATGACCCAGAAGGGTAATTTTTTCACTTAAAACAAAAAATTTCATTTTAAAATTTAGTGTTTTTTCTAACTTTGCAGGGTTTTTTTTAGAGTGTAACAATGTTCTACAAAGTTGTAGAGCAGACAATTACAAACATTTTGATATACAATCATAAGAGGTTTGCTTGGAAACATCACGAGTTATCGCTGTTTTACGGAAAAAAAGCTTTGGAAAAGTTATATTTTGTGTTCCTCTTTGTTTCGTCGTCCGTGTCCATGAACGGCCATGATCAACGACGACCAACTTTTTCAAAAAAAAATTCGTAAAATCGCGACAGTCATTTCCCAGTTATGCACGCCTCGGTTTAGCACTGCCCAGTGCATAACTGAGGCACAGAGCTTGGGAGACATTGGCTATAATCCTATGAAAAATCATCCAAACTTCAAAATTATAGTGCTTCGAATCGGAATGATGTCACCTATCCATTGCATTTATAAATACATGAAAATTTTCACAAACTACGTATTTTTCCTGTAGTTTGATGCAATGTTTCTCGAAAAAAATCAAAAAAATATTGTTATTGCAATATGGGTATCCAATGATCTGAATTTTTCCATACATTTCAAATGTAATAAAAAACAGTTTTGCAAATACTCAAAATTTTCACAAAACTACGTATTTTCGAAAAAATCTAAGTTTTTTACAATATGGGTATCAAATGATCAGATTTTTTTTCATACATTTCGAAAGTCATCAACAATTTTTGAAAACACTCAAAAAATTTATAAAACGTATTTTAGAAAAAATACTTTAATTTACAGTTTTTTTTAAATATGGGTATCAAATGATTGGGATTTTTTCATACATTTTGAAAGTAAAAACAATTTTTTGAAAATGCTTAGAATTTTCACAAAACTACGTTTTTTGGAAAAATACTAAAAATTGCAGTTATTACAATATGAATATCAAATGATCGGAATTTTTGAAACATTTGGAAAGTAATAAGGCCGTTGCAAATATTTTTCAAAGTTTATGTCACCGAGCAAACTCGCGGCTAATCCCGGTAAATTACGGCGAAAAATTTCGAAAAAACGATGGAGCACTGAGCACTTGACTGCTGCTTGCACTCGTGCGTACACGGAGGTGTGTTGAAAACATTTTAAGTTTTCATTAAATACCAATGTACAGTCCCACGAAAAGTTTTTTTTTGCGAAAAAAAAAATCCGTCAATGCCTCGATATTTTCAAAACTAATGATTGGGAAGCAACTGTACGCCTGTAAAATGCATTTTAAAACACTTTTTTCATCCAAATGTTGAAACCTAGGCTTGTCATTTAAATTTGTATATTTTTTTACAAAAATCAAAAACTAACGGTTTTTTATATGAAAAACACAAAAATATCTTTATCTTTTTTTAAAATAAACTTTTTGAATATTGGGCTTCGTCATGCACACGGAATTGGTTTAACGAGTCTTCACCAAAATTTGGTCAAGACAGTTTTGAGATATCGTGGCACCCGTTTTTTGGAACTGCAAACTTGAAATTGCTATATCTCGGCAATGATGCAACCAAATATCTTCAAATTTGTTTTGTTAGTAGATAAAAATGTATATTTTAATGCCCTGAAAAAGAATTAAAAAAAATTGAAGTGTAAAAGTTGAAAGTAACCTCTTCTTTTTTGCCGATACACATGTATGTAACCTCTTAAGTACTTTTTTCGAAAAACGCAGTTTTGGGAAAATTTTGAATACTTCCCATTTTTTTTGTTTTTATTTTTGCAACGAAAGAAACGAAATCCCGATCATTTGATACCTATATTGTAAAAATCTGAAATGTGGAGTATTTTTTTTTAAATGCGTTTTTTGAAAATTTTGAGTATTTGAAAAAAATGTGTTATAATTTTCAAAATGTATGCAAAATTCATGATCATTTGATGCCCGTATAGTAAAATACTGAAGTTTTGAGTATTTTTTTTTTCGAAAATTGAATGTTATTTGGTATAGTATTTTCGTTGTGAAATCATAATGACTAAGCCAAATAAATCGTTAGCTGTAGCATAATGAAGATAGTTTCACAACCCGTAATATTTCGAACCATTTCCCAACAAGTGTGTAACAGTGATGACTCTTCGATTGTGGCGAGCGTCCATAAGTAAAGAGATGATTCCTTCACTTGAGCCAGTTTCAGTCCAACGCCATGACACCGTTCAAGATTGTTATCTCGCTGTTGAACGCATTGATAGCCAGTGCCTACCTCTGTCAGCTTAGCGATTGTACCCTCGGCACACCTTCGAACTGTTCACTCAAGGAACTGAGAATCGAGCGTACATTCCCAGTGACACCACGAACGATTCGGCCTGGGCGTAAATTCCACTTGTTCGATTTCTTCTACGATCCCAACGGAACCGAGTGTGTTTTCATTAATTTTGCAATTCTGACCAATGAAACGGATCGATTTTTCGTTGGGTTTGGAGTTTCAATCGATAAAGCATGGAGACCTAATGATTGGGTTGAGATAATGTTTGAGCTGACTAATCAATCGTCTGAAAAGTCGCCAAATTGCTTTCGACCAATTGAGGCACAAAAGAGATGCCATCTGGGAAAGTTTCGTTTCACCGTAATTGATAACGAGAGCGTTTTGATCCAGGATCTGTCGCCGGAAGTTCCTCCGAAAATGGAAATGTTGTTTCGAGAACGACCTAGACCATGGCGGCCAAGCTCGGAAGAATGTATTCCAAACATAAATGGGCGTTACAGGAAACTGTTGAATCACACAAGAAGATGTTTGGCTGGAGAGATTGGTGAAATCTTAATTGAAAAGCAGCCTGTGGTGGAAGCTTTGGTTTACATGTTGATGCTTTGGACGTTTTTGCTGCTTTTGATACTTGTGGTTTTATGTGAATATCTGTTTGTTAAATTTATTAATATACGAGAGTATTTGTAGAATTGATTATAAAAATAAAATAAAATAAAAATTTAATGAGACCATTTTCTTATAAACGATCGAAAACTGTTTCCAAAGTAAAATAATGTTACTCATTCTTCTTCCCCATACAAATTACTTGGTTTAACCAAATTTCTTCTCTATTATCCTTTTTAGAAACTGGCTGATACGATGGCTAACGGGTTCAGCCTCACCGTCCACGGCGGACGAATACGATGTAGCTAGCGATGATGAAGACGACGATGATAAGGAGAAGGTACCACAAATTTAGGATTCAACATTGAGTTCTCCAAAGTATCATAACTCACTTTCTCTTTGAACCTTAGGAAGAGAAAAAGACGATAAAGGAAAGACTGCAAGCCATCCAGGAAGTTTCGCAAAGTGTGCAAAATACGATCGGCTACCTGGCGTCGCTAGGGGAAAGCGTGAAAAAGTATGCAAAAACAAACAACTGCTCCGTCCAAATTCTGAATCGGAATCCCCTTTTTCCAGCACCTTTAACTTTTCCGTCCCCGAGCTGAGCTGGTTGACGGCGACGCTGCTGCTGGCCGCCGCCCTGGTGCTGCACTACATCCCGATCCGGATGCTGCTGCTGCTGTGGGGCCTGATCAAGTTCAGCCGGCGGCTCATCCGGCCGCACAGTGTGCCCAACAACGAAGTGCTCGACCTGCTGTCGCGGGTGCCGGACGATGAGGAAATTGTAAGAATTTTTTTACGATTTTTGACATTTTTATTTCGTTTTCACTAAAAAAAAACACAGTCTGATTAAGGTTTTTACGTCACTTCTCTCTTTGTAAATAGAATATTTCGTCGAAAAAATATTGAAAATATCCTGAAAAGTCATGAGCCATCGATTTTTGTTCATCTAGAGGATTTCTCAGCGTCAAAAATCCATTTTGTCTTTTTCTGGTTGCTGGCATATTAAATTTGATGTGCTGAACTTTAACCAATGGGTTTTTCAAAAAGAACATAAAAATGCTTAAGACTCAAAATCGTCTAAAAATTACATTTGAAAATTTTGCGTAAACTCTCATCTCTACTCGGCAACTCTATGAAAAATCATCTGAACTTCAAAAAAAAAATATAGTGATTTGCAAGGTTGTCGTTATCGTTATTATAATACAGTCGACTCTCTGGCTGTCGATCTTCTCGATATCAATAATGCTCCATGTACCGATGAATTCTTCAGTCCCTTCAAACTGCATACTTCGATTGTCTTTATTCCTCGATATTTTCTCTTGCTTGAAGGATCTCTTCCTCGACGGTCCCTTGGATTCTATTTGCTTTAAATATCCATTCCGGTTGTCAATAATTTCACTTTCTCATGGCTTGCATAGACATTTTTCTTTGAGAAACGAAGCTTCAAAGGGTGTTTGACATTTATTTGTTTTTGTTTGCTGGACGTTGCCATGATTCTCTCCTATAGCTGGTCAGCAAGAAAAAACAAATTTCAATCGAGTCTTCATTTGGCATCGTTCTGTAAACTGATGCTTCTCTTCCTCGACGGTCCCTTGGATATTGACAACCAGAGAGTCGACTGTAATTCTATCAACGATAATCTTATCGCCGATAATGGATATTATTTTTATTATTGTTTTTATTTTTTTAAACACTAAAATTTTTACAAAGTAGCATTTTTTTCAGAAAGTACTCAATTTTTAAACATTTGCTTTTTCATTTCATTAAAGTTTTTTTAAAGACATAAATTGTCACGAAATATCGTATTTTTTAATTTTTTTTTAATTTTCAAAATATGCATTGTTACCAAATGAAGCAAAATTTTGTATATTACAAATAATAGAAATTTGAGTTTATTTTAAAAACATACGTCATTTTGTGAAAATTTTAGTGATTTGCAAAAAAATGTGAAAATACATTCAAAATCCCGCTTCCTTTGGGTTTTGTTAAAATTTTAGTATTTTTGAAAAATACAAAATTATGTGAAAATTTGATTCTTTCATAAGAAAAAAACTATAATAAATGAAAATGCACATCAAATTTAGCTTCTTTTGAAACCAATATTGCAAATTTGAAAATTTTAGTATTTTCGGAAAATATGGTTTTTTGTGAAATTTTTGTGTTTAAAAAACTCTAATGATGTGGAAATGCATACAAAACTTCGCTTCATTTGATACCCACATTGAAAATGATAAAAATTTGAGTTTTTTTTTTCAAAATTTACGGTATTTTGCGCAAATTTTAGTTTTCAGCAAAACAAAAATCTAAATAAGTGAAAAAGCACACAAAATTTTGCTTCGTTTGATTTTATACTTTCGAAAAAATACGATTTTTTGTGAACAATTTTGAATATTTATACAATGAAACTTACTAAATTTTCAAAAAATATATTCTTAGTGAGGTTATTGAAAATTTAACATGATTTAGTTTAATTAGGTCGATTTTAGAAAGATTTTAAAAATGAGTTATCGGGCATTATCGGCGATAAGATTATCGTCGATAGAATTATCACAATAACGTTATCGTCCCGACGATAACGATAGAATTATCGCTAACGTTATCGAGCCTCGATAATTTTATCGTCAACAACCTTGGTGATTTGGAATCAGGATTGTGCCAGGAAACATTTCCAAAAAATATATACATTTTGGAAAATATTCTAAATTTAAACAAAACTGAGTTTTCTCCAAAAAAAAATAGAGAAAATTTAAAAAATTTCAAAATAGGTACCAGATTACCGGGATTTTTAATACATTTACAATTTTAAATAATATACAAATACAAAACAATTTAAAAAAAAAACTCGTGATTTCACAAAACAAAAAATATTATTTTTTTCCAAAATGTGTCCAATCATTTGACACCCATATTGTAAAAACTAAAATTTTCTGTAATTTTTCAAAAATCCGTAGTTATGTAAGAAAGGACAAAATCTATTACTACTTTCGCAATTTATGATTTTTTTTGGATTAGTAAAACCCACCAAACCACAATAAATCGTTGAAAACATATTTTCCGAAAATACGTAGATTTATGAAAATGTTGACTTAATTTAAAAAAATATCACCTTCAGTAAGTATGTAAATCCCGATCATTTTGATACCCATATTGTGAAAAATAAAAAAAATGTTTAAATTTGTAGTTTTGTGAAAATGCTGAGTATTTAAAAAAAGTATTATTGCTTTCGAAATTGATGAAAGGTTCCCGATCGTTGCAACTAGGGGAGAATGGGAAGACTTGATCCCCTTTTTTTGTATCGCACATAACTCTGTCAATTTCTCACAAAACTTTAAACTTTTTGCATGAATTGAAAGCTTAAACATTCATCTATGTTTGGCTAATAAGGATATTTCATCAGATGAACTCTTCGAATCATGCCAAGCGTTTTAAAAAAATATTTTAAACCGGCATTTTAAAAATGTTAGGGGTAACTTGATCCCCCTTTCAACATTTTGGAGAAATCTTAAGCAAAATGTTTCTTATTCATCCAAACTTTTAATTTTCTATAAGTTACAGCAATTTCACATAAAACCTGTACGTTTGTGTTCAAAATATAACAAGTTTAGTTTGTAAAATATTTAAAAACTTAAAATATTATTTTTTAGCCCAAAATTAAGCATGTTTACTAAAGCTGGAAATTTTTGTTTACAAAACTTTTGAAAAAAGGTTCAAACTGCAGTAAGTTATGTACAACTATACTAAAGGAAACTATGTATGAAAAACCAGCCCAATTAATTAATCTTGAGGCTGATTCCAGTGACTGTAAAAATGCAGGGATCAAGTCTCCCTAAACGCACTTTTTTAAACAATTGATTGTAAAAATAGTATGGCGAAAAATTTAACATCAAATGCGTAAGGGTTTTGGAGTTTATAAGTTCATCAAACAATTCATGTATAAAAAATATGTTTTTGAATAATTTTTGAGTGTTTTCTATACATATCAAAACAAAGAAAAAAGATCTCTTGGAAGTTTTTTGCAGCTCGTTTTAGAAAAATGTGTGTAACTCAATCTAAACATTTTTTATTTTTTTTTCTTTGTTTTCTACATTGAGTTTCAGTTAATTTCGCACAACTTTCTAGAACAAAGCTAATTGTTTTACCCACATGCTGACGAGATACAGGCTTGGGATCAAGTGTCCCCGGGGATCAAGTCTCCCCACTCTCCCCTACTCAAATTTTTAGGCATTTTTTAACCCTCTAAAACCTAACCCCGCCTTTAGACGGGCTTCGATCTAAAAAATCGCCATAAAACAATTTTACAACCGATTTTTGATCTTTAAAAAGCATTGGAAAGAAGAACTCTTAAAATTTTAGAAAATTTCAGGGTTGGAAGTTTAACTTGTTTTATTTGACTTTGCCAATGTTTTAAGAAATGTCATTTTTTTAGGGGTCAACTTTGGCTGTGTTTTTAACTAACATTTCCTATATTTTCAGTAAAAAGAAGTATGCAGTAATTTTTGTAGTGTCCCAGACTATGCCTCTACGCATTTTTTTGCAATATAAATGATGATGGTGTGATTCTATAGCAAAAAATGTGAAAAATATGCAAAGAATTTAAAAAGTGATTGTAAAAACATGAAAAAATAAGATAGGCGAAATGTAATTATATTAGGTGGTAGAGTAGGCCAAATACTACCAAAAACAAACATAAACTAAACAAGATAAATGCAAATTAAAATACTAAAAATGAAACAAGAAAAACATAAAACAAGAGAAGTAAAGTTTTTCGTAGAACAAAAGTTGCTCAAAATGACCTCCTGAACACGGGAAAAATAAAAATTTTCGAAAAAAAATTTGGGCAGTAGAGGGTTAAAGAAAATACGTATTTTTGCGAATTGTTTAGTATTTTTCCATAATGATTTGCAGAATTTATGAGATATTGAAAATTTAATAGTACTTTTTATGTTTTTGATTTAAAGTCTAGTTTGAATAGCGAATATAGACTCGAATCATTTTAATTATTTTTGTTTTTTTTTAATTCTCAGCCGTTTTGAGAGCATTTAGTTGTATAAAAATGCAACATTTAGTAGGTTGTTATGATATGTTTATATTGTTAATCATTTAGTTTTTTTGTGAATATCTTTACTCGAATTTAACTTCAAAAATAATAAGAGCAACGCTCTAGAATTTAGCATATTTTCATATTTTCCAGATTTAAAATTTTGCATTATTTAATTTGGATGAAATTTGTGTATGCAATCCTTATATCAAATGAAGGCAGTTACATCATTCGTTTTTTCATACAAGGCTCCATACAATTTTGCGGACTGAACATACAAAAAAAAAGGCATGTTAAACTTTTTGATGTGTTTTATGGGACAAAAAGGAATATTTTGTGCTAGAGTTTAGGATGGTGCAAAAAACTGGTACTTAAGATATGATTTTTGGAAGAAAAAAAAACAGCAATATTGCCGAACAAAATTTAAAACAAACTGTTTGAAGATGCAACATCAAATTTGCAACTGAAAGAAAATCCTTTTTCAAGGTACGAATTTTCGAGTAGTAATATGTCATTTTTATTATGGTCAGGCAGCAAAAAAGTATAAAGCCCTGTATTAAAAAAACTTATGATTTTAATTGGCTTCTTTTGAAATAAGGAATGCATGGACAATTTTCATCCAAATTAAAAAATACAAAAGCAGTCTATTTGCAAAAAGGTAGTAAACAACTTTTCATAACTATATTCAAAATCATTTTGTCCTGTTATTTTATTTTATTGCCCGGCAATTTTTATTTCTGAAATATTTTGTGTCAATTCTTTTAGTTAAAGTTTCAAAGATTTTCAAATTGAGCTTGACAACATCAGATTAAACAAAATTTATGTTCTAATTTTGCTTTTTTGCTTGTTAGCTTTTAACATTCCAACGCCCAAGGCTCCAAAAAAGTTAGAACGGTAACTTCAACTCAATGGTTCTCGGGCATAACTCAACCAATCAAGATGATTCTTCTTTCCAGTGATTTGTTAGGATGTCTAGATGATTCTAGAACTTTGCAGAACTTAATTTGATCAAATCTGTAATTTTTGCGATCAAAAACATCGTTCCAACTTTTTTTTCGCGTGTAAAAAAAAATCGCCAAAAATTCCGCGGAGGTAGTCTTTTTAAAAAAGGTGGAACGATGTTTTCGGTCGCAGAAATTACAGATTTGTTCAAATCAAGTTCTGCAAAATTTTAGGATCATCTAGACATTCTTACAAATCACTGGCAACAAGAATCGTCCCGATTGGTTGAGTTATGCCCGAGAACTAGCGAGTTGAAGTTACCGTTCCACCTTTTTTGGGAGGCTTGGGCATCCGTGTAAGTTGGACATGCGTTGGGCGTTCCAGTGTTAATTAAATTTTAAAGATGAAATATTTATTTCCATTGCGAACTGTTTACTAACTGTCGATTAAAATACTATTTTTATTTTATTTTTGAATCTGAACATGATGACAAAATGTTCGATTTAGTATTGAGGCAACTGTTAAGCTATTTTTCCCCTCTTTATTCCCCAGATCATGTGGCGCGAGTTGCCACTTCACTCGACGCCCGAGCTGGCCCGGAGGGACCCACGCAAGAAACACAAAACCTCGTAATGCCACCAAACCACCCTGAAGCGGTACTTTAGGGAACATCTTAGGAAGGCTCTAAATATCAAAAAGGAAACCTAGAACAAAAAACTCACAACGCATTAGGGCTTTAACTTCTTAACCTTAAACACACACTATCTCTCTATCTCTCTCTAGCTAACTCTAGTGTTCATCGACGAATCAGTAGATTTTTTGATAGATAAACAAACAAACAATTTTTCCCCCGAAATACTTCCATTCTTCATATAGCTTTTGAGCGGAGAAGTAAAAGTACTAAAAACGCACTAAACTGCATGAGGACGAAAGCGCTTTTACCATTTATCGGGTCTAGTCTAGTTCAAGTTTTTTGAGTTACCTCTATTATTGTCACGTTTAGAAAAGGAAACATTTAAACAATCTCAATCCATTTAAGCGATTTATTCCAAGAAACCTTAAAACAATCCAGTCTCTCCAAACTTTTACAAGAAAACAACCAAAACCAATCCCAACCAACTCTATAGAAGATATTTAGTCTATATTGTTACTGTAAAAAAAGATAATTAGTGAAAACAAATAAATGGTTTGTTAACTAAAAACGAAAAAAAAGAAAGAAAATTAAGGTGATTTGTCAATTTCTCACTTTACTCTTTTACCAGTTTTTTCATTGTTGTCGTTTGAAAGTTTTTATATTTAAAACAACATAGTTAGTTAGTTAGCAACTCTTAGCCACACATCACATTAGCACCCTATTTAGAAAACGCATCTAATCGAGCAACAACAACAACAAAAATCGAATCAATGCTAGTGATACATAGAGAGGCCATACGCTGAAAAAATTAAACGCAGAACTGCTTGTTCAATCATTCTCAATTCCCCAACACCCCCGCGCTTGTCACAAGCGGGAACCAAGTCACGTCACGTCACGCGTTCCCCCGGAATCCGTCCAACTCATAACTACCATGAGCGCAAAAAATGCAACTTCATTGTCGAACGAATCAGAATCGCGAAAAAAAGCTGTGTTGTAAATATTAATACTAGCGAAATTGAGAGAAAAAAAACAAGAAGAAGAAACGACGAATCATTCATTTACAAATCGAGTAACTTGCAGTATTGTCTTACTTAACAATCATCATCAGAAATAAACAACAAAGCTTCTATTTTTTATAAATATTATCGTTGCACGTCAAAACCATACTTGTGATTGTCAGTCATTCCACTTTGATTCACTTTTGATTCGAGTGTTGCAAGTTTACGTACAATTTATCGATTAAGACACCAATTATGAAACCAAACAACGGTCAAATTCATGAAAAAACTACCAACCGATTGACTGATTTTCTAATAAGTTAGAATCCCAACCCCCAAACCCGAAATTTCCTCTGCCACCGAAACGTTAACCCTCGCGCACTTTTTGTAAAAAATAAAAAAATAATTAGATAGCGTCAATTGTGTACAAAAAAAACATAAATAACTTTAAAAATGCTCTATTTCTGTCGCAAATTTTTGCGTTTTGTTTGTTGTGGGAATGTTTTATAAAGTTTAAAGCTTTTTTCCTCCAGAGAGGGAAGCACCTTTGTTACTGTAATCGATAAGTGCACCCCTTCACTAGAAGTGAATACCTGCTAATGGAATGAAATGTTTAAAAATAAGTTTTTTTAAATGCTGGAGAAGATGTGTGACCGGTTCAATTGCTTTGAAATGAAAATAAAATCTTGAAAATATTCGCATTGCGAACGATAAAAACTTGTCGAATAATAATTTAAAATATTTTTGCTGAAGAATTCGTTAGCCCAAATCGTAATTTGTATTGCAAAAAATAGTTTTTTTTTGCAACTCCATTGAAAAACTACTTACTTTTCCTGTCATTATCGAATAAACAAACGGCTTACTTTTCTCACCAAAAATAACAGAATCGAAAAGTAATACTTTTGAGCACTTAAATGCTATCAAGTTGGAATTTTTACTACTTGTATCTTGAGAAGAAATCTACTGATCGATTTGTTGTCATTGAAAAGTTGTAGTTGTAGTTATCGAAAAATCATTTCAGAAAAAAAATGTTACACTCTAAAAAATTACTCTACGAAACACGAATTTATAAATTTTAGATTATTATTTTTGATATTTTTAAGGTGACCATAAAGGTTTCTTGTGAGCCACAAAGAAGTATTGGCAAAATGTTGCCGCCGAGGAATGCATTAAAAAAATATTGAAAAAATCAAATTTCAAAAAACTAGATTTATCTTGCCATACATTTTTGTTCGAAAATCGAATTTGCAATCGATATGTTCTTGACAAATATTTGATGATCGATTTAAAATCATTTGTTTTTTACTTTTCAAAAGTAGTGCATATGAGTGCATACTTCTTCAAAAAAAAATTTTCTAACTAAGAAAATCATCTATAAAATTGTCTAACAAACAACTCAGCCTCTCAATAAAAAAAATTAAAGTTTTCTAAGTGCCGCCCAAACAGCACTCAATTTCCAAATGCCGAAAATGATTGTCTTAATTTTGAAATTTGCAAATATTTTTTTAAGAAATAAAAAAAAACAAAAATGATGCAAATTTTAATCAATCAGAAAATTTAATAATTATTGTCATGAAATTTGCTGATTTCGTGGAGAATCGCACATGTTCAAGATTTTTTTTTTCGATTCATTTGTCTGTTATTGTCTTATGATTTTTTAACAACTAATAATTCTAACAAATATGATCATCTAGATGTTTGAGCTTGTTATTTCATGCCGATAATCCTTTAAATAACCGGTTATAACCAATTCAATAATTCATTTTTGTTTAAATAATTTCAACCAACAACTCTCATGCTGATGAATGCTGCTGCATAATGTAAATTATAAAAATACGTCATTAACAAAGCAACTGTTTTTTGTCAACTTTAAATGAAATAGTTAAATTTTATGTAAATAGAAAAAGCGTGTATTTTTATGTCAGTGTTTTTTTTTTTTTTTTTTTTTTTTTGAACGAATGCAATTTTCAAATTACGAAATAGAAAAATATTTAAATAACCTACGCCCTTCTAAATTGTGATTCTCGAGTGCAACTGGCTCCATATACACACAAATTACATAAATAAGCAATTTTCTAAAAATTTTCGTTGAAATCGGAGAGGGTCGAGCGAAAAAATACCTGAACAATTCCTGATTTGGGCTGAAATTGCTCATTGGTGATTTTAACCCTTTTAAAATGTTAATAACCAGTAACCCAAATAATTGGTTCTCCTCCAGAATTTTTTGAGAAATTCTAGAGAATTAATGAGCCTAGAAATAACCTCTTTTGCTTTGCATACTGAAGATTTTCGACAATTGTGCAAATTAATTTTCAAAACTTATACTTTTAAATTAACTATATTTTCCCGCCTATTTAATTTCAAAAATATATTCTAAATAAATGAAAATCCATTCAAAATTTGAATTTTGCGACACTCGTGTTGCAAATTAGGAAAATTAACCAAATTTTGTTGTTCAAATTATAGAACTAATACACTTTGAATTAACAAATATTTAAACTTTAGTAACGAAGTTAATTAAATTTTCAGAAAATACATATAACTTTCATGTTCGTTACATTTGTTTATTAAGTGTACTAATTTTTATTGCCGTTTCTACCGGAACATTCACCAAATTTAACATTCAAATCTAAATAAATAAGATATTTTGAAACCTTTTCAATAACACTTACAGTTTCTAGTTTAGAACGTATCTAGAGTTTTTTTATTAGGTCCTACACATAAAAGACAATAGCTTATAGGACCTTTTAAAAAAAACTCTAGATATTTTATCGGCACGGTCGCAAATTGTCAAAGGAATCCGAAGATGTAGTCCATTTTGAAATGCAACGTCATTTTTGATGATTAAATAAAAAATCGTTATTTCTGTTGAACTTATTAAGAAAAGTTTCAAAATATATGAGCTGATCTCACATCTTCAACCAGCACTTTCAAAGTTTCATTCCATTTAAACAATGCACAGCATTAGATAGGACAGCATATAAAAAAAATCAAAGAAATCCACTTACATCAAATCCATTGACCAACAATTCAGTCACTCTCTTTCACAATTCTAGTTTGTTTATCACTCGAAACTGGCCCCATATCATCAAAATGGGTCACCTTCAAACTTTTGCAAACTTGAACGACTTTCGTTTTGTTTTAAGCCAAAACTAGAAGAAGAAAAAAAACTGATACTTAATATCGCCAGCATAATAAAAAAAGCATAACATTCAGCTTCCATCAATCAATCATAAATAAAAGCACATAAACTTTGCTTGACCATGGCTTCAATAGACTCGTTTATAGGCAGCACGGCAAAAAGAGGTAATGAATCATAAACAAAACAATCCATTGAACCCGAAATTTGCTGCACCCTGAGGCAGTGAAAGTGACACTCCCCTTTGCTCTGGTTGATCATGAAATGAAAGATTCACACCATCTACCTAAAATCATGAATATAACAATGATAACGGACAAATGTGAGTTGACCTTAAAATTTGATAAGGTTCCGCATGTGATAATTTTGTTCAAAATCTAAAATGTCAAATTTTTAAGGTTAACTCACACCTGATTCTCACCACAAAATGCAAGTGTCACGAAAACGGAACCACACAAACAAAGTAGGCGGATAGCCAAACAACCAAACAAAACCAAGAGAGCGTGTGTAAGAGAAAGGCACTTTAAGTGACGGAAACAAAAGCCGAATTAAGGCGCATTGCATAAGCCAGATTTTGTCACCTTTTTCTCCCGTTTGTGGAAACGTAACTCAAACTACATAGTAAAGCGATTTAACAAAATCAACAAAAAAAGTCATCACCGGTTATCACATTTTTGTAAACTTTTCGAAATAAAAAAACAAACTTCATCATCACAGAAGAAATCGAAGCAAAAACAAACCCCCATCAACTTCATTCAGAATAGAGCTGATGCTAGGCAATGGCTTGCCTTGATCTTGTTTTTTTTTGTGCGCCGAAGAAATTTGAGCATATTTCTCGCCTGCTTTGCGTTTTTTCTGCTTTTATTTTCATTTTTTTCATTCTCATGCTCTCATAGCCAGCTGTTGCTTAAAATTGCTCGCGGATGAAATCTATCAATGCAGAAGAAAGAAAAAGATCGATTTTTCCAATCGTTTTTCGTCACTGCCAATGGCCTGGTGGGGCGAGAGGCTTTTTTTTTTGTTGGGAGACCCCCAACGTTGCGTCATGATTGGTGAGATGCTAAACATTTAGCGTGAACGGTAAGTTTAAAGTGTTTGAATTAATGTTAAGTGTTATTTATAATAAATGGCTTACTCATATTTTTTTTGTAAGAATAACATTAAATATAACTATTTTTAAGATTCACGAACATATTGCTAACGATATTCAGGTAAGAAACAATTACAGTCATGACTCGATATTTCAAACTTTCGATTATCCAAAGTTCGATTATCCGAAGGATTGTATGGGACTTCGAAAAACCGAATGATGAACAAAAATCTTTTTTTTTTCGTATATTTTTACTTTTGTAACTTTTAACATCAATTTCTAATTCTGTGACCCCAAAATATTGAAATTATAGAATGATTGATAGTCTGAAATATTACCAAATGCTTTTTCCTAATATTTCATCACGACCATTTTGGCCACCATCTTGGATTTAAAAATTCCCAATAATTTTAGAGTAGTCTACGGGTCATACTTAGGCTCGACAATCAAGATAAAGACTACGAATAAAAATTGTCTTTCGTAATTCGATCAAACGAAGTGGAATTTTTCTGAGGCCTCCGAGTCTGGATTATATTAATATTTTAATTTATCAACTATCAATTTATATCAATTTATCTAGATTTCACCGCCTTATCTTTTATAAGGCTTTGCAAATTTTATTAATGTATTTTTTATCGGTCCTATCATGTTGAGCCATATTTTAAAAATATTGAAGCAGTAGTTCCTCTTTAATCTGATTTCTTTCTGCTTTATTAAAAATCCAAATTCTTATAGCGGTTCGTTCACAAAAAAAAGTTACACAAAATAAAGCATTCTAAGATTCCTCCCGTATCCCTTTGCTAACTAAAATACAATAAATAAAAACACAATAAATAAAATAATATAATAATACAACTAAAATAAAAAAAAAAAACCCTTAGCTTCCCACAATATATTTTGAACCCTGATCTTAATTGTATTCTAAATAGTTTGATATCGAAAACAACAGTTGATTGAATGAAAATTTATATTTTGCTCCAAATTCATTGGATTCAAATTTGTTTTGTAATTTGTTAAAAAAAAACAATATTATCGGAACAGCTACACTTTATTTATTTGATTTGAACAAAGAATCCATTTTGTATGATTGGTTCACCTGTAACTATAACTTTTAAAGGAATTTTCTGATCGATTTGGTGTCTTGGGCAAATTTGTAGGTCTATTCAGAAAAAATATGTGCACTAAAATTTAAATAATCAAAATAACCTTTTTTTTACAAAAATTGAATTTCGCAAATCCGAATTCTGTATTTTTGTTAATTCACTAAATTGTATTAGGAAAAAAACGCAATTTGTTTTTGAAAAAAATAGAAATTTAAGAAAAAAAATAATACTTGAGATAAACCTTCAAATGGCTATTACTATAAAACGGCGAATTTCTACGAAAAAAAAACTTTTTGATTAAAATGCACTTTTTTTAATCATTTTCAATATTTCGGAAAAATAACTTATTTTTCGAAAATCAATATCTCCGCTAAAAAAACTTTCCTGCCCGAGCAGACAGAAATAACGTGGAAATAACATTTTTTGATATTTGAAAATACCAGGCCAATAAAAAAAAATCTTATAAGATTGTAACCATTGTAACCATTGAATGGACTGCTGTATAAATTATATGAAGAGTGCAGACTTGTACGGACGAACCAATGATGCAAAATACTTCCCCGAAAGGTCATGGGAAAGCCTCTTAAATAATTCAGTGAAATAAAAAAAAAGTCATTCATTCAGTCAATTTAGTAAAGGATTGCTTTTTAAAATCCATTGAAATTGTTTTCATTCATGTTTATAAAACCCAATGATAATATATGATCCCGGAATTTAAAATTTAGAATTTTGCCTCGACCAACATGAAAAAAATGAAAATTAATTTTGGTCATAGGGAAAGCCATTGAAATTGTTTAGCCAAATAGAAACATGCATAAATTAAAATTTCTGTAAAGCTTATTACGGAAAACAAACAAACAAACTTCTGAAGAAGATAGTGATGTGCTACCTTTACTATTAAGATGTCAATCCCGGCCAACATAGTTTAAAAAAGCACATTAAAAGTAAAAAAAAAACAATTTAAATCACACTCAGAAATTATTGAAAATGGACCTTCAAGCTATTTATTTTTCTACTGGGTGGGGGATTACCTTGAAAATATTTTCATATTGAAGACATAAAGATAAGGTAAGTAATTAACAAATGAACGAAAACAAAAAAAAACCAGCCAGTCTTCTCGCTACAAGCTTTCTAGTTGGATTACTCCTCAATATTTCCACGCCATGAGAAACAACAAAACAACAGCAGTAGGTAGGTAGGTAGCTTCGTCAGAAACCAGAAGCCAAAAAACACAAGAAAAGGCAAAAGCAAGAAACAAACAAACAAACATTGCATTGGCAGTTAAATTTCAACAATAACAATAGCAACGTGCCAAAATTGTATGCATTCGCATTGTTCCCAATTTCGGTACACACACAAACGCACATTGGTCGTGACCACACTCGACGTGTTGCCGCAGTTGTGCGTCGTTTTACCTTTTTTCCGTCCGCATTTTCTTGTTTTTGTTTAGTTATTTTTGAACCACGGCGGGGCGTCGTGATGCACTTTTCCACCTGTTGTCCGGTCGGAACCATCATTTTCCATTGTGAATTGACCTGACCGGCGGATTTTTGGCCCCTGGGCTGGTCGATGCGTCGTGGGAATGCACAATTACATCACAGGTGCTTCTTTTGCACCATACCTGCTCAATTAGCATTGGAGCTCTAATTGGACTCTATTATGGTATCATACCGGTTTGTTGGTTTGCGGCTTTTTTTTTTTTTAATCCGCAAAAAATCACTTTCACTTGAAATTTTACCTTTATTTGCTCGGCACGATCTTGGTGTGGAGTAATATTTTTGCGATTTACTTTGGATATTCGTTACATAATCTCATTTATGACCAAATATTGCGACCAATTTTGAATCTTCAAAAAGCATTATAAAGCAGAATTCTTGAATATTAAAAATAAATGTAACATGATTTAACTTGATTTATGTGACTTTGCGTTTCAAATAATAACCATTGAATATCAAACAGCTGATGATCCCATTTGATACAAAATATGACAAATGAGCAAACTCAAACTTAACATTAAGGCCGATGTAAATATTTTCCAAAGTTTTTGTCCCTTGGTTCTGGTCAGGGTCGAGGAAAAAAATGAAATAACAAGCCGTAGTCTCAACATTTCGATGAAAAAAGTGTTTTAAAATGCATTTTACACTAGTTCAGGTGTGTTTCAATCATTAGTTTTCAAAAAGAAAGATTTGACGATAATACAATTTTATCGCGAAAAAAAAAATTGGCGATACCAAACATCAAAATATTCAAAAATTCAACAGATTTTTAAATCAACCCAAACATGCTTGAAAATGATTCTAAACGCATCAGAATGCATTTTAAATTGATTTCAGCTGATTGCACTTAAATTTTTATTGAAATTTTGAAGTTCCGTTGAAACATTTTTTTTTGCTCTCTGATTTTCCGGGCCAACTTTGAAGGGTGGGGTGACAAAAACTTTGAATAAAATTTGTACCAGCCTAAACGAAAACAGCAAATATGTCAAAGAATGTTATTGACTGAACTTTCATGAAAAATACATTAATAACATACAGTTCTTGTTCGGTAACTGGGCTAAGAACGTTGCCGTTGAAAATGCTGCTCGCTAACTGGGCTGAACGAAAAATAACGAGGGGGCCACCGATGCATAATATTTTTATGTTGAAATCTAAAAGTAAAAGTAACTCAAATTTATTTACAGCGCTTACTTTCATATTCCTTTAATTTTGACCTGAAATTAAATAAAAAATTGAAAAAAGTGTTTTTATTTATTGAACATGATTTTTTCATCCAACAACCCCTCGGTCATTTCGGTTTGTTTTGATTTTTTGACGTTAGTCTGCTTTTTAACGGGGCTACGGCTCAGTTATCGAGCGCCCAGTTACCGAACAAGTACTGTATAAAATCAACACGAATATATTTTGTTTAAATGAATGAAGAAAAACAAAAACATTGAACATTTATTAAACGATTAAAAAACGTTTTTTTTAGAGGTGGGCAAAAAAAAGCGAGCCGCTCAAAGATCCGGTTTACTGAAAAGAGTGAAAGAACCGTGACTCACAAAAAAGAACCGCGGTTCTTTTTTAAACTTCGGTCTTTTGAAAGAACCGGCTCAAGATGGCAAGATTTTTGTTATAAATATAATTTATTGAATTTTCAAAAAAAATAGTATTAACTTTGTTTTTGAGAATTGAAAATGCAATTTCAAATATTTCAATGCTTATAAAAATTAATCCCAAAAGTAAATGTTTTTTAAACAACATGAAAAAAAAACTTTTCACTTTACAAATTAGTGTACATTAAAGAATTACCCGAATACAAATTTGAGCATTTCAAATTGCATAATTATCACCAAATATCTACTGAGAGAGATTTTGAAAAAAAAATCCTTTTGTCCGATAAAACTTTAGCGTTTATAGACTTTATCGATTGAATCAGAATGTAGAAAAGAGTTCACAGAATGTTTTTTTTTTCAAATGAAATTTCAGCATTATTTCAATTCTTGCAGAACTAAACGCAATTTTAAAATTAATAGCAATTTTTCCAATCCTAGATTTAAGTTTGGATGCCATTCAATTACTCGAATGTTTAGATTCGAGTAGAAATCTTGACATAGAGACCTATGGTTTTCAAGGGCATCTTCTCGTTTTCAGTTTTAATTTTTTTATCAAATAAATTGCAAAAGTTCATTGTGAAATAACATATAAAATCACACGATTCTTAAAAAAATCTTTTCATCCAAATTTTGAAAAAGAGCGAAAGAGCCGTTCAAAAAAATGAAAATGAGCGACTCCAAAACAGAGCGGTTTTGCCCACCTCTAATGTTTTTCATCAGAAATTAGATTTGAAAACTAATGATTGTAAGACAACTATCATGGTGTAAAATGCATTTTAAACAATAGCTCTTTCAATTTAATGCAAAATCTGCACTTTTTCCAAGAGCTGTGTTCAAAATTTAACAAGTTTTATATGAAAAATAAGGTTTCAATGAATGAGAAATGCACGGATCTACTTTCCCTTAATGCAATTTTTTAAACAATATATTGTAAAAATAGTAGGACGATTGAAGTGAAGTTGATAAGTTTACCAAACAATTCATGTCAAGTAATCAAAATATTTTGAATAAGTTTTAATATACTTTTACACATATACAAACAAAGATAAAGTTTTCTTGAAGTTTTTTTTTTGTTTCAACGAATTTGATTCATATCCGCACAACTTTCTGGACCATAACACTTTTTTTACCCACACGCTGACGAGATGATTCTCAACCTTTTTCGTTCCATCCCCCTCTTGGCTATTTTTTAAGAACTTCATTCCCTCCTTTTTAACCAAAATTGTATCAATTCAAATATCATGATTTTAGACATTCTACACATAAAATTATGAAGAAATAAGTTTACAAACAGAATCTATTTTAGAGATTTTAACTAAGTTAATTTTTTCAAACACTCACAAAAAATAACCTTCTTTTAAAACATTTTTGAATAAGAAATATTTTTTTAAAAATCTTGCAAGATCTCGCAAAAATATTGAAAAATAAGTATTCTAATTCTTTCCTACTCCCGTTCACATCCTATCAACTCATAAAAATATTTAAAAACAGTCTCTTTCATAAAATTAACTAACTGTTCATGATAGAATCATTTAAAATAACTCGAAATAATTATTTCAAAAAATGTTGATGGTTCATATTTCAAGTCAAGAAACCAAAAACTTATGATCTTAATAAAATGTAGAAAAATAATATTCGAAAAAAAATAAATTGAAACACGAAAAACATAACGATTGATCATGTTTCGAATAATGTAGAAATTCAGCATGAATGTTTAATTTTTTTTAAATAAGATGTGTTTTAAATACACGCTAAAGGGAACAATTTTATTGATTTATATATTTCGTCAAGCAATTATACTCGAATTCAATTGCTCCCTTCATCCTCCCAAAAATGGCCAAAATAGAAACACTGAGTTAGAGGCTAAGGAGCAAGTCTCCCCACCTTCCCCAATAATGCTCATTTTTTCAACTAGTTGAAATACACTTATTTTTTCGATCTTCAAACAAATTTCTTTCACTTTGTCCTAGTCACGTCATGGCACTACATTCCATTTCATTGGTCCATAAATAAAATCTGAAACCTCAATCTACCCTACATCATAGCCCAAATCCAAACCTCCACCTGCAAATCCGATCCAATCGCAAGTCTCTTTCTTGTCTGTTTATTTTTTATTATTTTCTTCCTCTCCCCCGTCTCGGGTGGCAAAGAAATTACCCAATCTTACGTAATGGGTCACAACGCCGGGGCCAAAGGTATTATCTCAATACCTGTTTCCGAAGGTGTCAGATGACCACCGTCCCATCTGCGAGGTTGAGGCCAGATTGGGCACACCCAGCACCACCACAGAAATCAACCAAAAATGTCCAGAAAAATGCGCCTCTTCCTCCACGTTCCCTTGGTTGACGTTGTTTGCCGGCTGGTCAGCGCTTAATTTAAAAAAGTGAAAGTATTGCAGCCTCCCCCTTCCTTCGTCACGTCACAACCTACAAAATCGAAAAATAAACCGGCTCTCGGAAATACACAACAATTCACATATTTGCAAACTTTGACGCCTTTTTTTCGGGGTGTTTTCCCGGCGCAAATTGGTGGCGCGCCAAAAATGGTTCAAACTTGGAAGGCGCGCGCGCTCGCTGGCGTTAAATCGTGAGAAAATGCGATCAAGCGCGCACAAAACGCAAATCTAATAACTTCCAAGCCAGTTTCTTTCACCTGCCGCTGCGATTTTCTGCCCGAAAACCCAACCGAACCGAAGGATTAGCGATTATGTGGTGTGTGGTGTGGCTTTGGCAAATCGAAATTTTACGAGATCGCACAAAACACGCAAACTTGTATTGTTTGATTATATTTACAGCTTCTTGCTGATTAATTGGAGGTTGCGTAGCGTAGCGATTTTTCACATTTTCCACCCATTTATTGGCGGGTTTTGCAGATGAAAAATGGGCGCAGCTTCTTTTTATTGGGCAGTGATTATGTTTGCAAACAATTTTAATGATTACAATGGACATTATGACATTATGGAAAGTTTAATGCATTACATTTAAAAATGCATAACAATGCTAACACTTTTAAAGATTACATCTTGGCAGATAAATACAAATTGTGATTCAGCTTTAATTTTTATTTTTTGCGAAAACATGATTTCTACCCAATAATTTTGATAGGTACCTTTTCAAAGACATAATAGTTATTAGTAGTATATTCTTTTTTCCAAAAAAAAACTCAGAAAATATATATAAGTGACTGAAAAATTATGAAAAACAGCTAATTGGCAAAATATTAATTGTATGTTGCAGAAAAAAATTGAAACTCCCCCCTTCTTTCAAAATCAGCCCTAGAAAAACATTCAGGGACAAAAAAAACATTGGGAAAAAATACTTCAAAATTTCAAGGGAAATAGCGAAATAGGGAAATAGACTGAAAACAATTGAAAATGCATTTTCCTGCGTTCATAATCATTTTCAGCATGATTATACTAGTTTTGAAATGATAGTTTTTTTTTTTTTTTTGGAAATTTAAATATACAGTACCGTTAGTGGGGGTGACATTGGTTCTGGGGGGTGAGATTGGGTCAAAGTGATTTTTTACGGATTTTACCATTTCTCAGGTTATTCTCAATGAAACTGAATTTTATTAAAAGGGTTGTGTAGGGGTCCTCTTAAGATGACTTCGCTGAAAAAATCTCGTTCCTAGAACAAATCCTGTTATTTTGGCAGATGTCTGAATTTGGGGTACGTTTTTGGCCAAAAATGACTTCTCGAAAAATCATTTTTCTAATATTTTTGTTAGAATTGCTCGAAAACTACCCAAATGTTTGAAAATCTCCACTTCAAACTTTGTAGCATGTCAATACGATTGCCTCGAACAAGAAACACTGTTGGATGACTTTGTTTTTACCATATCGTTGTATTTGAGCATCATTTTAGTTTCATTTGACCCAATGTCACCCCCTCTAAGGGGTGAGATTGGGTCAATTTTCAAACTATTGGCATTTAAGGTAGTGTTCATCAAAATCCACCATATTTTGGGAAAATGTTAGTAAACTATCTAAGAACAAATCTACGTTGAAAGATTTTCGATATTATTTAAATTGTTTTTATTATTAAGAAATTACGAGAGGTGTATCATTTTTTGACCCATAGTCACCCCCACTGACGGTACCGAAAAAATATCGCATTTTTTTCTTTTTAACTTAGATTTTTAAAAATGAATTAACAAAATTTTTTTCATGAAAATGTTAATTCCATAGCTTGAAACTTTTTTTTATGTTTTTTTGGGTCCCCCCTCGTCATAGTCATAGTCGGGGGACATAAATAGGGTTAGTGAATTTTCACGATCTCGCGGAACGCGTGAAATTTTGAAATTTTACATTTTTCTATATCCGTCACAATTTTAAATGATTTGATTCCATCCATACCGCAAAAACAAAGCAAAATAATTATGCAAAAATGTTTCATAATTTTGTTTCGTAAATGTTACCATATCATTAGGGTTAGCAAATTTGCACGATTTAAAAATTTGTTTTTGTAAACATTTTAACCACTATTTTCTTTCAAAGGTTGAAATATAAAAGAAATTATAAGATTAAAATTTGGTTTGAACAAGATTTTAGTGAGTTTTAATTCGAAATATTATCTCTACGAAATCGGTTTTTTTTTTTCAAATGCCAACTATTCAGAAATTTCCGGAATGGGCAAAAAATCTTTGACCGAGTTATGATTTTTTGAATCAATACTGATTTTTTCAAAAATCGAAATATTGGTCGCAAAAATTTTTCAGTTTAATGATTTTTTATGAGACAATTTATTTACAAGTTTTTCGAAGTTTTTACAAAAACTCAAACGGGAGGGTTTTTTTCTACAAAATATATTCATATGCCGAATTATAAGAGTTTTCCTTCTTTTAAGAAAAATCCTCACAAAGAACAGGGTCATTTTAAAGCCAAATTTGCTGAACTTTCCGTATACATAAAAAATTATCAAAAATAAAAAATAAACTGTTTCGTAAACTCTGATAACTCATGAAGGACAACATTTTTGTTTTTCTGCACTACAATTTTGTAGAACATTGTTCACTCTAAAATGTTAAAAAAAACACGTTATATAAAAAATTTAAAGTTGTCTACTACATAATATGTAATCTATTTAATTTTCAATTTCAAATAACTAGATTTTAAAACTATTTTCAACTTTTTTTGATAAATATTTTTTTTTCGAAATGTTGAGTACCATTGAAACCATACTTCTTTCTCGTCACGATTTCGAGCTAGAAATCATTGATAATCATATCTCTGTAAAAATGCAGAAAAAAGGGGTCGTACCATCCCGAACTATCAAAAGATGGACCTCGGATTTGAGTTCAGGAAATCAGATTTATCAATATATCAATTTCTAGTCAAATTTTATTTTAGGTCTCAAACCATAATATCACAGTAAAATAATATGTAAACCTGAAAGGTGTTAAATTTGAAGATTTTTTTATGTGAAATTACTCATTTGTTTTACTTAAATGATGTACCTATTCCAAGACCTATTCCCAGATGTAATACAGGCATATTTTTTTTTAACTATGAACTCATGATAAATTGTTCAAATTTTGTTTATATAAAAGGAAAAAAATATCGAAAACTGAAATTGATGACGCCATATCTTTTATAACATGTTGCTTTGATAAATGACTCCGTTTTGCAAAATAACTTTTCGTCCAACTCTCCTCCTCGATTTGCCCGACTAGTGCTACAGATTTTATTTGCAGAGGGTGAATTTAGAGCTTCACCTGATTGGGGGGAAAGACGTGAAAGTCCTAGGCAAAAGCAGTCATTTCGGGTTATTGGCGACATGCAACACAAGCAGTTTGTTATGTTGCAAACTCGTATTTATTCGAGGGTAACATAAACGGGGACTTTCTTGGACACTGAGTAGCATTTCCTTTTGGACCAAGATTGTGGTCGAAAAGGTTGTAAGAATTAAATTTTTTATTCATGATTTGAAATATTTTATAAATCATATTTAATTCAAACAAAAAACGAATAAAAATGCATAATAAAAAACACAGTTCAAATTGGCAACCCTAGCAAAAAAAAAAGAAGCACACCCTATTTTGCGAGACCATGTCACTGAGGCCAGGTCGAATGGGAGCACCAGTGCAAACAACTTGTTGCTGTTGTTGCGGTTACGTTCCGTTCCGACACGAGGGGGATCACTCCGCCGAGAATACCGGTTCTGGGAGATTACATAACCCCACTCTTTCTCTCTCTCTCGCCGTTCCGAATTACGTCGCGCGGGGTGTGCACACGCGCTTTCACGTGGCGAACTGGCGTGGTAATCTACTTTCATTTTCATCTGGTGCAACAACTTCTCCCAAGACCCTCCGGTCTGTCAGATTATGCCGTAACCTCCTGGTGCTCCCGTCGCGTCGAGGGAGAGTGCAGTGCTAGTAGAACCTGCTTCAGCGAGTTGGGTCGTTCACTGATCCACTTTGATAATCGGAGCATGCCGAAAGTTGTTGATTATTTGATGGAGCTAGGGATTACACAACAAATGTTGGAGATTTGTTCGTATAATTAGAAAATTGGAATGTTGATGAAACTCACATCATTCAGTAATTTTAAAACAAATACAATAATTGATATTTAAAAAAAATCAATCCAACAACAAGTTCATTTTATTGCATCAATACGATTTTTTTCATTTCAGCCTGGATAGCAAAAAAATGTATCCATTTTCGCTAAACAAAAGTCATACTTTGCAAATAATTAAATATTAATACAGTCCAGACTCGATTATCCGAAGTTTTGTATTAGACTTCGGATAAGGATAATCGAATCACGAAGAAAAAATCGTTTTTTTTTACTTTTCTTGTTTGAAACACATTCGAGTTCCGCGACCCCATTTGAGTAAAATTTTAATAGTTGATTGCCTATTGAATATCAGAATACAATTTCTCTAATATAATCTAATCTAACCTAACCTAACCTAACCTAACCTAACCTAACCTAACCTAACCTAACCTAACCTAACCTAACCTAACCTAACCTAACCTAACCTAACCTAACCTAACCTAACCTAACCTAACCTAACCTAACCTAACCTAACCTAACCTAACCTAACCTAACCTAACCTAACCTAACCTAACCTAACCTAACCTAACCTAATCTTATCTAATCTAACGCCATGAATTGAAAACACGAAAAGAAATTCTAATTGCTAAACAAAAAACTTTTTTTCAATCGACTGAATCTTGTTTCTTTGTCAAAAAAATTTAACCAAGGTTTTAAAACAAAAGACTAATATTTCAAAAAGTTCAAAAAAGATATTTCTAGATTCCTACTTTTAAACTATTTGAAGAATAAGCACTACAGTTCAGACTCGATTATCCGAAGTTTCGATTATTCGAAGTTCGATTATCCGAAAATTTGTATGGAATTTTTTTTTTCGTTTTTTTTTTCATTTTATTGTTTTAAACATCAAATTCGAGTTCTGCGACCCCATTTAAGTGAAATTTGAATAGTTGATTGCCTATTAAATTATAAAATGCATCTTTTCAACACTTCGTCACCACCATTTTGACCGCCATCTTGGATTTAAAAATTCTAAATGACATTAACGTAGTTTAGGGGTCATACTTAACCTTGACAATCAAAAATTAGACAACAAAAAAAATTTTTTTTTTCGTGGTCCAATTATCTGAAGTTTTGATTATCCGAAATGAAATTTTTCCGAGTCCTTGTGACTGGACTGTATATAATTTTCTTTAAAATTCTTTTTAAATGAAAATCCAATTTCACATTCAAAAAAGATCTTTGATATTTTTTGAGTTTTTTTTTAAACAATTCAGGCCGTTGTAAATATTTTTCATAGTTTATGTTTCAATTTTTATATTTTTATATTTTTTTGCCCACCCCCCCAAACAAATCATCATTTGAGTGTGTAAACCAAAAAACATTATTTTAGGAAAAAAAATATCAAGGATTTAAGAAAGTCAAAGTGAATTCCTAATAACTCTTTCTCATCCATTTGATCAAAAATTTAGAGTCTTAGAATCAAAAAGACAACAATTCAAAAATTATTAAATTCGAGTCTTTGTCATACAAAGTTTGATAAACATTAGTTGCTTGATTTTTTTAAAGAATGGTCCTACTACTTTGCTGCAGACATCAAATTGATAAGAAAATATCTCCCAAAAATACACATTTTCAATTTTTTACAAACTTTAGAAAAAGCTAATTTGGACACATAGCATTGATCGAAAAGTTTCAGTCAAATAAAACATAATAAATTACAAAAAAATAAAAAAGAATTCAAAGACTGGAACAATAACTATAAGATCAACTTGATATTACATTAGTAAACCCTGATTTTGGCACCAGCTAAACAAACCCTCACTAGGTCGATGCAGGTGCAACTAACGTGCCAAACAGCGCAATCTTCCCGGTTGGTCTTGCCGTAACGCAAACACGAAGACGATGCGATAATGGTGCATCTGCTACGCGATTCGTTTCCTACAATTTGGCACAAATTTTATACGAATTATGAAATTAGTATTAAATTAAGCCGTGAGGTTTGGCAAATCACAGCTTCTTTTTTCGCGCCCTGCCGCTGGTAGGTCTCTCAATTAGTGCCAAATGACGAAGAAAATTAAGCAGTTCCCATCAGGTGGCCCAAAATTGCACTTAAATCTGTCCGTTATGAAGTCGGCAAAAATTAAGAGAGAAGAAAAAAACAGAACAGTGCATTAAAACAATACCGATTTTGTCGACAACTGACCGTTTCAGGTCTGATGCAACCCAAAATTTTCGTACCGATCGTTATCGTCCAACTCTATTATTGCTCTATAGCTCTATTGCGGCTCCAAGTGTTTAGGACGAGCCCTGGAGGCACCGATTTGATGATTGTGTGTCCGGCAGCTTAACACTTAAGTATAGACACTAGTGTACAGGCACACACATAAAATTGAGATTTACTCGTAAAAACTTTTACTTTCCTTTTTATCCATAGTTCTCTCTCTCTCGAGCTATTTCTCTGGTTTTATGACGAAGTAGTGATGGTTGATCACCGAGGCAGGTTGCACTTATGTTTAGAAGGTGTAAACACACACACACTCAGCTCAACAAACCGATATTGAACGCATTATTTATATTTTTTAAACAGAAAGAAAGTGAAATGAGACAACTTACACAGTTTGCTCTTAACGCTATTAACGGTGACGGTGACTGAAAGCATTTACGCGCCAATGGCTGCGATGAGGGAGGGCTTTCATGAGCTTACGCGTATGATGACCAAGTGACAAGTTATTGCACGTGGAAAAATCAATTAGGGTCTTCTTCGAATGATTCTCAACGAACAATATTGAAATCACAGTGAAGAAATCATAATCATTTGTATTTTTTTTACTCTATTCATATTTTAAACATTTATGTAACTAAAAAAAATTTGGCAACAACATTTATGACTTACTTTTGCAAACCAATCAAATCTCATGGAATAATATTTTAGAAAGTTAGCATTGATCGGAAAAATTTGTTTTGTTTTGATTAATTTTGTATTTCAGTTACAAAGGCACATTTACATTCTTCTTCTTTTTATATTTCCCCTAACTTTTCAAATTTTTAATAGCACTTATTTACAATACTTTTCGAATGCAAAACTACTTGTTTTTTTTGCGATTTTGTTAATATAAGCCCGTCTAAAAGGTTAAGAGGGTGATAGGGTTTTATTGGTTTTCTAAAACAGAGTAAAACTCAAAGTAATATTACAATGGTAATGTGGACAGAAAATGCGTCAGTAACATATTTTTTTAATGTGCACCTATTCATAAGATTTTTCCCACATAAATGTGGTTAAAATTAAATAGAAATAATATGTAAGCAATTCTTTACGTAAACAGCTGTTTTTTTTAATTCTATTTTTTGCGTTTTTTTATTTGCCTTAAACTTTGTGGGTACCTTCTCTGTGACAAAAGAAGACATTTTTTTGTCATCGGTTCGTCCTTCAATTTATCCACACAAATTTGAAAGCTGTTCATACAAAAATGGCATTTAAATATTCAAAAACTGTATATCACACAGAAATTTTTGATTGATTTGGGGTCTTCAGTTAAGTTGTAAGTATTAGTAAGGAATTTATGAAAAAATAGATACACGGTAAAATTTTGTTGCTGTTTTTCTAATTAACTTTTTGTCACTAAAAAGTGAAAAGCTCAAAACACTATTTCTGATCTTTATTTTTTTGTTTTCGGATATGTTTTGGGGACAAAAAAATCTTTAAAGGGAATGACTCAGCAAGGGCCGAATTAAAAAAAGGTAATTCAAAAAAATCGACATTGAAGCACTATTTTATATGTTTAAAAAAATGTAAAATCGAATTTGCAATCGAAAAGAACTTTTGAGGTTTTTTGATAAAGTGCACCTTTTCTGAGTTACAGCCGTTTAAACGCCTTTTTTAGGAAAAACTTCTATTTTCGTAGGCAAAAATATAGTGCTCTAAACGAAGGAACATATTTCAGTTCTAGGTTATAAGAAATAATGTGGATTTCAACAACTTGCTGAGCCATACCTTGAAAGATGGCATTTTTGTACCCTAAACATATAAAAAACAAAAATTGTATTTTTGAGTAATTCACTCTGTAGTGACAAAAACTACAATACAAATCAGTAATTTTTTTACCGTGATTTATACACAAAGTCCTTACTAATACTTACAACTTCACTGAAGACACCAAATCAATCAAAGAGTTTTTTCTCGAGATACAAATGTTAGAATATTAACATGCTATTTTTGTAAAATGTGAACTGTTTTTTATCATTTATTTTCACGTTTTCCTTCTTTCATAATTTATTTTCTTGTTTTATATGGCTTCAAAAAATTGTGCTCAATATATATATTACATTCTCGTCACAATAAAAAGGTCTACTGAGCAATTCCTGCTCAAATCAGGAATTTTTCTGGTACTTTTGTACCCGAACCTCTCCGATTTCAATGAAACTTTTTAGACATGTTATCCTAGGCCTATATAAGCCATTTTTGTGTATATGAAGCCAAAAAAAAAAAACGAAACTATTGGCACTACGCCCCCCGGGGCATGGCCTTCCTCTAACGTGGGATTTCTGCTCCAGCGCCTCTGACGAGACAGGAGAAACCGGGACCGACGTTTTACTTCACCATCCGATAGAAGCTCAGTGGATAAGGCGGGAATCGAACCCGCGTCTCATAGCATCATCGGGATCGGCAGCCGAAGCCGCTACCCCTGCGCCACGAGACCCATGGAGCCAATTGTACTCGAAAATAACATTTGAGAAGGGCGTAAGTTATTTAAAATATTTTTTTATTTTGTAATTTAAGATGTCTATATCTCGAAGCCGTTGCATCGTATCAAAAAGTGGTCAAAGACAAACTTGAAGGAAATTAGACGGGCTTTCTGAAAAAAATACACTGAAAGAAAAATACACGCCACTTCCATGAGATTTTTCAATTTGACGTTTAGAACCACTTTAAAAAAAATTTGACGTTTAGACCACTTTAAAAAAAACAGTTTTAGTTAATGATTTTTGTTTTTTTTTTTAGACATACCATCCTGCATCCTGGCAGTGCGTGGCCGAATGGTTACGCTGTCCGCTTTGTAAGCGGATGATTCTGGGTTCGATTCCCATCTGCTGCAACCTTCCATCGGATGAGGAAGTAAAATGTCGGTCCCGGCCTTGGTTGTTAGGCCGTTAAGTCATTCCAGGTGTAGGAGTCGTCTCCATGCCATAAGTACAAACAACACACCAAACCAAGCCTACTCCGGTGGAATCGCTGGCGGCGGTTGGACTCGCAATCCAAAGGTCGTCAGTTCAAACACTGGGGTGGAAGGTTCCTTGGAGTAAAAAGAGGTTTGGATGCTCTCCCCATTGAAGCCTTCGGACTCCTAGGTTCGAGCAGAAACTTGCAATAGAGACCACAAAAAAGACCCGGGGGTCGTTAATGTGGATGGTTTTTTTGTTTATCCTGCATTTTTCATGAGTCTTTTTGTCACATTTTAGGCTATTTACACAAAAAATTTGAACGAAAAAAAATCGTGACATCACCTTCAAATTTAACTTTTAAACTTGAAAATTGAAAAATATCATGGAAGTGGTGTATATTTTTCTTTCAGTGTATTTTTTTCAGAAAGTCCGTTCAATTTCCTACAAGTTTGTCTTTGACCACTTTTTGGTACGATGCAACGGCTTCGAGATATAGACATATTTAAATTACAAAACACTAAAATATTTAAATAACTTACGCCCATCTCAAATGTTATTTTCGAGAACAATTGGCTCCATATACACAAAAATGGCTTACATAGGCCTAGGATAACATGTCTAAAAAGTTTCATGGAAATCGGAGAGGGTTGGGTACAAAAGTGCCAGAAAAATTCCTAATTTGAGCTGGAATTGCTCTACTATCTTTTATTGCCTTGAAACAAAGGTTGATCAAAACAAAGCTAGCCAAAACATGGGAATTTTTAATTCAACATTAACAAAAATACAAAAAAAAACTGAAATCATCTAATCAATGCATTTTAAAGAACAAATATTGGTGAAGGAATGAATTATTCACATTGACATTTTTAAACAACCAAAAATTTGATTGTGAAGATGGGTATAGAATTATAAATATCCTTTGTTTAGAACTTTTGTATTCATCTTGATTGAAAAATTGAATCTTTATTTATATGTTGGGCAGTTAAAAAAATCAAACATTTTGTATCTCGGTAATGCAATGGAAAATGGAAGAAGTTAAAAAATTAATTTAAAAATACATGCATAATTTTCACAATATTGAATCAAAAAATATCACCAAATATTAAATAAATATTTAAAGCTAAAGACATGATTACAATATGTTACTGTCCAAAATTGTAGAATATCTAATAATTCACAAAAATCTCTTTTTGCCATCTATTATAAAAATCGTGCAAGTACAGTCATCCCACATATTCGGCCAACATGCCAAATGCATCTTTTTTGTCGACCCTATTATTTTTAGGACCTTTATTTGCACATTCTCTTGCTATTTCACTAGTAAAAGAAGTACTTTTAAAACAAAAAACTGCATCTCAAGACTTTTTCATTCAGAGCAGCAAAACACTGCCTTCAAATTGCATGTTCCATAATTGTGGGATGTTATTGTGCCTCCCACAATCATAGAACACCTGAATTTAACTGATATTTTAACAAAAAAATCATCAGAACAGGCATAAAACAGTTTCATTGATTTCAGTGTGTGAAGTCATTATTTTGTAAAATTATGTACTCATGGAGAGAACCAAAGTTTGTTTACATCGTAAGAAAAAAGTGTTCCGAATTTGTGGATTTCAGGCGTCAAAGTTTTTCTTCAAAAACCTGATAAATACAGCATTCGAAAGATCACAAGAAAAGCTTTCAAATGAAGGTAAAAGCAAATCATTAAGCTCAATTATCGATTTGCTATGATTTTTTTAACATTGGCCGATCTGTAAACTGTTCCGAATATGAGGGATGACTGTTAGCTGTTTGATTAAAAAAAAATCTTTTTGCCATAATTGTTTTTGCTTCTTGATTTTTGGGAACATTTTGAGTAGGGAGAGGAGAAACAAAAACAAAAAATAAAATTTGTACTAACCTTTTTAATTTTAACTTTTTGGTTATTGGTATCAAACGAATTCAAGTTTGTTTAACACCACTAGATCGTCGAAGCCTATGATCAGTAGTGCTGAAAGGATATTACGGTTCTGTTCAGCAACGGAGGGGCAACCATGGGTGGTCTCTCATGCTCATGCTCATGCTCAAACGAATTCAAGTTTGTTCAACTTTTTTTCTGTTCACACCCCCTTCTAAGCTTAAACTAAACAAAATTATGCAAATCTTATCTGACAAGTAGTTTTATATGGACTTAGTTTACTAAATTATGAAACAATTGATTTTATGATTTATAGACGTTTTATTTCGGCTAAAAAAAATGCATTCTAGCCTCTTAAAAAGCTTTTTTCTTTACTCTGTAGGCAATAAACAAAACAAATTAAGAAAACACTGTTTTAAATATTCGCAACGGCTTAACTGTTATAATAAAAGCAATTTGTAATTCCTTGTATTTGAAATTTAAAAATTAGGTTTGAGATATGAAATTATGTTTAGTGGATAGATCACGGGGTCCCTCAAGAGTGCAAACTCTGAGCGCACACGCTGGTGGTCGCGATGCTGCCATGATGTAAACAAACCATACTTAGTCTTTTGAGCCTATACCAACCGTTTACTCGTGGGCCTCTGACGGCATTCGTCAAATACCTTAACCTGAACCAGAGAGAGTAAAGGGTGGTAAACCGGTTAACCGGCTTATTTAATTTCATCTGAAGAACCTAGAGTAAGATAGTCTTTTTTCAGTCTTTTCAAGTGTTGAACAAGTATTCAGTTTAATTTAAACAATTCAAATTTAAACGAAAACGAAGTTGACTTTATAGCTGTCGGCCACCAACCACTAGTGTCTTCCTTTTTATCTACAAGGACTTCGACGCCCTGGGCTCCTGAGTGTATGAAAGTATGGCACGGAGCGACGGCGCCGAATACCCATATTTACACAAAGAATTTTAGAGCGCCCGCCGCGGGATTCGAACCGGCGACCTCTGGATTGTGAGTCCAGTGCGCGGTCCGATTGATCCACACGGGCGGGACAATTTTAAACAACAGCTTTAAAAATATTCAAAAAAAACTTCTTGACAAAACTAGTTTCCTCTCCCCTAAAAAACGCACTTTTCTGCGTCGGCTTCGAAAAATGTGCCTCCAAAGCGTCGTGGGATGGTGACAAAACCTGCCTTTTCAGAGAACCGGCCGAGACACTATTGGTACCACTTGTGTATGAGTAGATTTTCAATGAATACTAAACACTAAACCACAGTAGAAGCGCTACTTGCTAAGTACTTGTGACACAATAGTCTGCCCATTCGAGACTGTAACGGTGGTGGGCCTTGCGGGGGCAAAAGTGCGAAACTTGCAACACTGCCAGACGAGTGACTTCAGCGGTTTGTAATTTCAGTGATTGGTACCGCAAAACCTTCGCCGGTTCTCGCCGGTCGGCGCGTGGCTTAGCCCAAAGTGGTGAGCTGAACTGAACACTACTTATTTGAGCCGCGAGGGGGTTACGCAGCTAATCGGGAATGATTAATGTCCACTAAGTGGAATGCTGGTTCAAGACGGCACGAGAGCAAATGAGCTGCGAAATCGAAAGTGATCGTTTTGGCAAAACTTGAAACGAATGGCAGGGGGAGTCTTACGTGGAGAGCTGACTAATTTAGGTTTGTTTTGGAAGAGGTTCATTCAAATCAATCTTAATTAATGATTCTATATAATCCTACTCTAAAAATGAACTTTTCACAGAAAGCTCGGAGACCCACCTTCATGTATACCTATCGCCTCAGAATCGAAAATTGAACAAATGTCTGTGTGTGTATGTGTTTGTGTATGTGTGTGTGTATGTGACCAAAATTCTCAGTGAGTTTTCTCAGTACTGGCTCAGCCGATTTCAAAAGTCTAAAAAGTCTAAAAAGTCAAAAAAGTCAAAAAAGTCAAAAAAGTAAAAAAAGTCAAAAAGTCAAAAAAGTCTAAAAAGTCTAAAAAGTCTAAAAAGTCTAAAAAGTCTAAAAAGTCTTAAAAGTCTAAAAAGTCTAAAAAAGTCTAAAAAGCCTAAAAAGTCTAAAAAGTCTAAAAAGTCTAAAACGTCTAAAAAGTCTAAACAGCCTAAAAAGTCTAAAAAGTCTAAAAAGTCTAAAAAGTCTAAAAAGTCTAAAAAGTCAAAAAAGTCTAAAAAGTCTAAAAAGTCTAAAAAGTCTAAAAAGTCTAAAAAGTCTAAAAAGTCTAAAAAGTCTAAAAAATCTAAAAAGTCTAAAAAGTCTAAAAAGTTTAAAAAGTCGAAAAAGTCTAAAAAGTCTAAAAAGTCAAAAAAGTCAAAATATTATGTATTAATGTATTAAAATATGTTTTTGTATTTACCGATTCGATTCGATTCAAATATCGTCATGTTATACATCGTTGGTTAGGTAATCACAAGACCTTTCCAACGAGTCTAAAACATTGAAGATCTGGTAACCCTGTCTCGAGTTATGACCACTTAAGTGATATTTATGTACTTTTTTAAGGCTGGATCTCACTTAAATGTATTAAAACTATATCCGGATCCATCATCCAACCCACTGTTGGTTAGGTAATCAAAAGACCTTTCCAACGAGTTCAAAACATCAAAGATCTGGCAACCCTGTCTTGAGTTATGACCACTTAAGTGATATTTGTGTACTTTTTTTTGTGGATTTTAAGATAAACTAAATTAAATTAGTGTCCAAACCCATCGAATCACCAATCGTTGGTAAAGAGTGAGGAAGGCACCAACCACTTAGGTGGATTAAGTTAGTTTTTCATGATACTCTTACAAACTATTACAAATTGAAAAAAAATGTATTTCTTATACTTTATAGAATCCTGCTGATGTGTAAAAATGTTTATTTTTATTTTGATTCCATCGTTTCCTATCAAAATTCTTGACTTGGTTAAACTTTGAAAAATATTAATTTAAAACAGAAAATATCGAAAAAACATAAAAGTGAACACTTAACCTTCTCAAATGTTCTCATGGTTCTAAATGTCACTTTGGATTTGAACGATCTGCCAAACGAGTGATTTGTAGATCTTCAGCAGCCAATTTTTACGCAACATCCCAATTTGAGAAAGATCAAGTTTAGGAACGAATACCACACTCACTACACAGATATTTAACGAACGCAGTGCCATTTTTGGAATTAGCAACCAGCAGCCGGTTTTAAATCATTTTTAATGAGACAGCACTAAAACTTTTGGCAAAGATTTGCAGAGAGGGAGCGCCAGGTCCAGTTTGTTCGCAATTCGTAGCAGTGACCCAGTGAACTAATGTTTAAATCCAACAAATAAAAAGTAGTCAAAAAGATTGCCCAAAGGCCGTTGCTCCAATAACAAAAAAACGGTGATCATAAAAATATTAACATTTCGCCGCTAATGAAGCGTAAAAACGTGTCCAAAGTTGACCAAAAACGAATCATCAGAAGAAGTGTGAAGAACTTTGCAAAGTGCGGCCTTGGCCAATTCACGACTCTTCAACGATCGTCGAGCCGTGAATTCCGAGAAATTCAAAGCCAAAATCGATACGCAGTTTGCAATGCTCACCAAGAGTTATGCAATGTTTTGCCGATCCAAGCTGGTAATTTAAAAGGAATTCAGTAGGTTTAATATTTTTTGATTTCGCCTTCATCGCTTCTCTCCTTTTTAATTTCTACTGACCGACTGTGGTGTCCATTGAGAAAGCAGTGGAGAAAAGAGTAAAGTGAGTAAAGTTTAAGCAACTCAACGCCTCAAAAGTGCTGCAGTTTGCACCTCCTCCTTGTGGGTTAGATTTTTTGCTAACATTGATTCTTGTATTGTTGTTGCAAAAGTTTAAATTATACGTGTCAGAGTTCGAAGAGTTGCAAAATGGAGAAAATTGACGCACAACAAACTTAAAGTGAACACGGAGATTCGATCGGTAGCACTTTAGGTGAGAATCTGACTCCTTATCAATTCGACGTTATCTTTATCAATTGCACGGAATGTAGGCAATAACAAACACGTTTTGTTTGGTTGACCATTCTGTGCATTGTCCCGAAGTTTGGTTGAAGTTGGTTGCTGGAGTCCCGAGTTATAATTACAAATGTTTACGGTAGTCGGGCATGTACGTGTGTCAAACCCGTTCTGACCGAAAATTCTTTTGGCCAGTTGTCGCATTTACAGCAATTTTCAGGGTGTGTCAAGATAGTACGACTGAATATCTTAGGATTGAAATCGATGTGAAGCATTGTGAGTTGCAAAAAATGGCGTTCTTAACTCAATTTGGCCCAAAATGCACGTGCAACAAGTTAGCACGATAGCGACGATTTGCGTTTTTTTTTATAATCAACATTCTTCAAAATATTCTTACAAGCTCAAATTAATAACCAACTTAACCCTACTTTACACAATACGTAACAAGATTCTCGCCAGCCAGTTCGCACCAAAACATTATCCAATCTTATCACTAGTTGCAACCCCCCCTTCAGCTGCACTCCAAGGGGGGCTCCACCAAGCGACGATTACCATAATATTCCACCATAACCGGCTATGCAAACTTTACGCAGCAAGTTGCAGTTTGTTTTTGCTGTTTTTGCACGTTCCAGCTAGTAGCAAAGGTATGCAACGCTACGAGAGATCGCTGCAGGAGAAGATCGCCGCCGCCAAATGCAGACTTTCTCCGTAATAGCAGCAGCAGCACACTAAAGTAGCATGACGTGAGGCCATATTACTCTCTCGAATCGCGACTTGGCTGCTGCTGCTGGCTCTGTGCATTGATGCATGCATCAGGATAAGACAGGTTTTTATTTTTGTTTTTCGCGAGAAGCGCAACTTTGCGAAATCTGCGATCGAACGCGACGATGAGATGACGAGATGGTGATGATGACGTGAATTTGCCGCCAACATAATCGGTGGTCACACCATCTCGATGTAGTACCGAGGTTGCACTCCCGAAAATGACACTTGAAATCTTTTTTGTACGGAGCGTGGACAGTCGCCATCAAAATCAAAAAAAAAAGTTTGATAAAGTTTTTAGAATTTGCCGCTAAAATTTGGCAACATCTCACTTTCGGGACTTTTTCAAATGTTAGGGCTGGATTTTTCGGTCTTGAAACTATTTTTCCTTGAAGGTCAAATAACCACCTTCCATGGACGTCCGAGAAAGCTAAAATCAGTTGATATGGTGCGAAGTTATGATTTTTTGAAAATTCGTTTTTGCCAAAATCGACGAAAAAGATCAATTTTCGGAACACCATAAAGCGACGTAGGTCACCCTAATGATGTATCAAAAAAATACGGATCTAATAATTTCGGCCAGGAAACTCAGACCACGGAAAATAGTCCTGATTTTGTTTACTTTTTAACAAGCTAAAGTGTTTGGCCCAGTTAGGCTCATTTTTAATACAAATTTTATTTAAACTTTTTGCCTTTCTATTCTGATCGAGGTCGAAAGAGAAGAAAGGGGCAAAAAAACAAAAAAATGGTATTTTAAACCATTAAGCAATACTAAGCAATATTTTTACCAGTGATTTTTTGAGGAAATTTTAAAAAGAAAAGGGAAAAAATGAAAAAACACATTGGCTTTATGATTTTTGAATACATTTTTTTGGAGGGTTGCGGAATAACACCAGAAAAGTCAAAAGACCATTTTTCGATGTTTTTTTTTAATAAATTGCGACCCAAAAGCCCTTTTGCAATGTTATTAATGATTGAACAACTGGAGAAAAAAAACAATCTAGGTTTCATTTTTGGAAGCATAGAAACTAAAGATCGGATCAACACTGATAATTTTTTTTATAGGTTTGTTTCACCTAATTATATTTACAATATTCTCAAAATTGTAAAAATGTTTAGCTTTCGAAAAAATCAACCTGAAAAATAGATCCTTCATTTTTGCCAATTTTATTAAAATCAGCAAATCGCTGCTGGTGTGCTCTTTTGTACTAAGCTTCTTGGAATTCCTATCTAGTACAAAAGAGCACACGGACATCGAGATAATGAAATAAGAGCTTAACCTAAATTGTTTCAGTCTTTCTGGAAAACCATAGTAATGTGAAATTTGAATTTTGCGCAACTATACATTTTCGGACCACCTTGGCTAAAACCACCCTAATCAGCAAACTAAAAAACGAGCATATTTATTTTAGTTTCAAAAAAATACTTTAAAAAGCTCCCTCGACAATGACTGAAAAAATATATAAATAGAAATTGCATGAACAATAGAGTGCCCAGGGAAAATGGGCCACATAGGGGAAAACGGGTTTGTTGGCCTATTTTAAGCTTCTTTTGAGAATATTTGGATGGAAGTAGCTCTACTAGGGCGCGCTGATGCCGACAAAACTGAAAGCAAATTGGGTTTTCAAGGAATTGGGTAGCTCAAGGAACAATATACCGCTTGAGGAACGAGGTTTTGTCCTATATTCTGGGCACCCTAATGACCAAAGATTGTCAAATGTATTATAACACCAGTACACAATTCTTTTTCCTTTCATCCATACAAGTCAAAATCAAAATATTTAAAAAAAAAAACTTGTTTATTATGTAACCATCGAAATTCACAAAAAAAAATTCAACTGCCTGATTGATTTTCTTCGAAATTTTCGGAAGTGATTTTCTTTTGCGTGATTTGCCTTCTCTCTCTTTCGCAGGTGAATAATTTTCATCATCTCTGATCACGACACTCGTCAGACCATTAGGATCTTTCTTTTTCTGAGTTTATGAAACAAAGAATACAACATATTTTTTTTGCAAAAATCATTATTTGCCATTTTTGGTCATCTAAAACATATGAAAAAAAAAATAAGAATGGTTAAAGGTACAATATGACTTTTTGTAATAAAAAGTTAAATGCAAAATATAATTTACTTTTTCAGAGCATATCTATTCCACCGACCAACAAAATTTTTGCGCAGGCGAAACTCGGAGGGAAGCATGAAGTTTGGGGCCGCTTTATCTCAGCCAATTTTATAGCAAATTCTGAACTTTAAAAAAAATATTTTAAGAATTGGTCACTGAGGGTCAATATTTAAAAAATTCGAAGCACTACAAATATTTAGCTGAAATCAAACTTTTGATGGCTGTATCTTGAAATCAGGGCCCTATATCAAAAATTCTATGATTGCAAATTAAATTTATCATAAAAAAAATTAAGTCATTTATTTTTTGTGTAAAATTTGATTTTTTCCGAAAATCACTATTTTTTTACCGCTTTTCTCTATGGCTCAAAAGTTGCAAGTTTTTGTCCCCTAAAACATATCAAAAAATCTCAAAAATTAAAAAAATACTTATTTTGGGAAACTGCGTTTTTCCGAAAAAAAAATTAATAAAAAATCGGCAGATCTTTTATGTCAGAAAAAAGCTTAAATTTTACCTCCTATAATGTTTAAGAGCGAGTTTTTCACCAATGTGAAACAGGTCGTATCGAGGTGCTCCGATTTGGATGAAACTTTCAGGGTTTGTTTGTCTATACATGAGATGAACTCATGCCAAATATGAGCCCTCTACGACAAAGGGAAGTGGGGTATAACGGGCATTGAAGTTTGAGGTCCAAAAAACATGAAAAATCTTAAAATTGCTCGCATTTCCGTAAAACGTCATCAATTCCAACTCTCTTAGATGCATTCGAAAGGTCTTTCGAAGCCCTTCAAAATGTGCTATAGACATCCAGGATTGGTTTAACTTTTTCTCATAGCTTTTGCAAATTACTGGTAAAAATGGTTTTTTTTAAAACCTTTATAACTTTTGGCAACAGCCTCCAACACCCATACTCCCATAGGTCAAAAGTTAGGGAATTTCATGGACTATAAGCCTACGGTGTTAACTTTTTGGCCAATCGCAGTTTTTCTCATAGTTAAACGATTTTTCTAGAACAAACATTTTACAACGTAATTTTTTGCCCTGTAGGCCAAGAAGACGGCACTTTTTGGTCTCAATTTTGTCATATTCGGAATCCTCAGAAAATTTTACATTAGATTGACTGCCCCTGATCGCATAAATGTCCCATATGCATTTTCATCGATTTTGAGTTATTGATGCAGTTTGGTTCAAAATCGCGAGCTCTTTCAGAAAAGCATATAACATCCAGTACTTTGTTCTAAAAATCAGGAGGAAATCCAGTTTTTTCGCGAAAACTTAACACGTAGCCTTATGTGTGGGACAAACTTGTTTTGCGTTTTTCTCAGCTTGCTGTTTTTGCATATGGGACATTTATGCGAACATGGGCAGTTGAGGTGTTGGAACTTTGAATTTGATTGGAAAAAATGCCATTTAGAATTAATTAAAATATTATTTAGAATTTTGTCGGATTAGGGGTAAAACAAGTTTTCGCCTACTTGATACAGCATTTGACGTATTGATCACAGGGTAAATAAGATCTATTTCTTTTTTCAAAAATCTTGACTTTTTTTTGATAAGGTCCTATAAACAAATGTAAACATTGAGTGTATCCCTTTCACACCTTATGTCAAAGTCCATCGGAGTAAGCGGGATATACTCAATGTTTACTTTTGTTTATCGGACCTTATCAAAAAAAAGTCAAGAAATGTTTTATTTAATTATTTTTTAAATCAAAATTATAACTCCAATACTTCTAACTTACGTGAAATTGACCGAGGATTCCGAATATGACAAAATTGAGACCAAAAAGTGCCGTCTTCTTGGCCTACAGGGCAAAAACTAACGTTGTAAAATGTTTGTTCTAGAAAAATCGTTTAACTATGAGAAAAACTGCGATTGGCCAAAAAGTTAACACCGTAGGCTTATAGTCCATGAAATTCCCCAACTTTTGACCTATGGGAGTGTGAGTGTTGGAGGCTGTTGCCAAAAGTTATAAAGGTTTAAAAAAAACCATTTTTACCAGTAATTTGCAAAAGCTATGAGAAAAAGTTAAACCAATCCTGGATGTCTATAGCACATTTTGAAGGGCTTCGAAAGACCTTTCGAATGCATCTAAGAGAGTTGGAATTGATGAAGTTTTACGGAAATGCGAGCAATTTTGAGATTTTTCATGTGTTTTGGACCTCAAACTTCAATACCCGTTTTACCCCACTTCCCTTTGTCGTAGAGGGCTCATGTTTGACATGAGTTCATCTCATGCATAGACAAACAAACGCTGAAAATTTCATCCAAATCGGAGCACATCGATACGACCTCTAGAACAAACCGAGCAGAATCTACAAATACTGCCTCTTAAATTTACATCTGGCAGACGCTAGGAAAAAATATCTGTAATCCTAAAAAAATATCAAACTGGCGATAGTTATACCTAACTTACTAAGTCCGCGCCCCAACCCGCACGGCCAACTCGCCGCTGTGAAAACTGGACGATCAAAGCCAATGTACCTCTATGTGTTCCGTACATTGTATACTGTATTTACTGCATATACGGTACATAAAGGTACATCGGCTATGATCATCAAGTTTTCACAGAGGCGAATTGGCCGTGCGGGTTAGGGCGCGGACTTAGTAAGCCAGATATAACTATCACCGGTTAAATATTTTTTTAGGATTACAGATATTTTTTCCTAGCGTCTGCCAGATGTAAATTTAAACATTATTAGAGGTAAAAATAAAGCTTTTTTCAGACATAAAAGATGTACATGTAATTACATGTAATTTTACCATGTTTTTTTACTGTGTGCTTTGTTATCCTCTTTTGGTTTTTGAGTTATTCTAAACAAATAAATCATGAACCATTGTAAATATATTCATTATATTATGCATAAGTGTCCCATGTCACAGTGCTTTCATATAAATATATTTTTTTATGGTCAAGTGTTATAAACTTACCCAACCTAATCACAAGTACACGACATCCCATCAACTAGTTACGACCTCGTTTCCTAGGTTTGTCATCGACAGTTCCCTGCTCCGCGTGATCAACATGCATCGTTATGAGATAATCGCCGTTGAATCATAATCACACACAAGTGGCAGGCAGGCAGGCAGCAGCTTCCAGCGCAAAGATTTATGGCGCAATAAGCTCCGCGTGTGTGATTTCGGCGCGATTTTGATACAATTATCGCGCGGTCTTTTTTTTGTGTATTTCTGTTGTTTTTGCGCCTCGACAAATTAATCCGCGTGTGAAGACGTGTGAGTGTCAGTTCGAGTGAAATGATGATGAGTTGTAAATCATACCCTGCTGGCTAGCGGTGTGGACTCTTCTCTGGCGGCGGTGCAAGTCAAACGGTCATTTCAGCGGCCGTTTATCTGGACATGATCCGGACACATCACACGATAGATGGCGAAATTAACCTCTCCGTGGTCGTTTGATGATCGGCGGGTTTTTTCTTTTCTTTTTTTGTGATGGATAAAATTATACAGATGTGGTGTGAGCAAACGCGAAATTAAAACGAGCAGGTCGTTATTAAATGCATAAATGCAGTCATGAGAACATTTCTCCATCACATAACTACATCTTGAACGATTTGTTTTGCACCTTTTTAGTTTTTTTTATTTTCTAACAAAAAGTTTTGAAGTCATCCAAAACTATTTGTTTTAAACATTTGTTTTAAAAATTGATGAAATTGTGAAATTTCCAACAATAATTGTTTAAGCTTCTTTTGATAGGTGAATCCATCAAATTCTGTTGCCTCGACCTTCTCACCCAAGTACTTGCTGTCTACAATTCAAAGCTAAGTAAAAGCTCACACAACTTTAAACCATTTCTGCCCAAACAAAGCTTCTTAGCAAATCCAATCAAAACAAATGCACAACCGCTCTATTGTGTGACTGTGTGTTTGCATTTTCACCAACACCTGCGCAGAGCAGCAGGAAAATGAGCTTTCAATCGACGACGGACTTGGGAAAGTTTCCCCCATGCCCATGTCTTTCTTTTCAGTGGGTTGGCTCTCAGCTCACGCTGCTGCTGGTTGAGTGACTCTATTATGTGTTTTTAATGAAGGGCTCTCTGACAATGACCTTCACGGTCTGATTTTTCATCACTTTCGATCCTCCTCTTCTTCATTGACGTCGGCGCATCATTATAGCCGTCGTTATGCAGGCAAATATTATGTATAAAAGTTTTAAATCCAAAAACATCAACCAGTCAGAGCCCTCGCGCCGGCTTAAGTTGAGCTTAAGTCGGCTCACTAGTTCCATCACATTCCGGCAGTTTTATTAACGGTGTTGCTCATAGCTCGAGACCGTAGGAGGAAAAACAAAATAATGTTGTTATAAAAACATTTTCATTTGGGGGAATAAAACCGAGCCGCTTGTTTTCAGTGTCGTTTGTCATATCCGCTTTCTTGTTGTGGTTTCGTTTCTTTCAGAAGCAGCTCTTTTTTCCTTATATTTTTATTATGTTTTATCACTATTACTTTTTGCCTGTCAGACGGTCAAAGTGACCAGAGGTTAGATACCGTGACAAATTAAGTGACTTCAATAAACGGAAAAAAATTGAATTTGCATTCAAAAATATATTCAAACCAAATTCAACAAAATTAATTGGCCTAAAACAATCCCAAAACAGTTTTTTTACAGTGTCTCCACAAAGCTTTTATAATTACCAGCCCGATCTCAGTGAGCAGTCAACCGTATCGAGCGACCCCTCCAATGTCACATTTTAGTGTCAGCTCAGCAGTCTTTGATCGTAAATTTTTCAGGAGAATTTTATGATTAAGCGTGGTGTCACGACGATACATTTTGTTGCTACCGACTACGGTAAAGGATTTTCCGGTGTATTTATATTTTGGCTCAAAAACTTCAAAAGTTCAAGCCGGATTTAAATGCTCTTGAAGCATTTGGAATTTAATTTTCGTGTCTTGACTTAATAATGCCACTTTGTGAAAGGAATAAATATGTAATTAAAAATTGATGTAGTGTTCTAAATAAGACTAAGAAAACTTAAAACAAAACGATTTAATTAAAACCAGCCGGGCCCTAAGATGACAGTTTTCGTGAGTTGCGCGTATTCACCGCCAGATGGCCGATGAGCCTCGTCGGAGTCCGCCCATTAAATACGCAACAAAAAATTTGCATGGGAAACTTTTATTTCGTGACGGCTTTCGCGGCACGCTCCTTTCAACTGTTCTAGACTAATATTTGAAAGTGGCATATCTCTGAACAAAATTTTTAAGAAAATGATTCCAGACTGCTTATTTTGTCGTTTTAAACCGAAACAAGGCCAAAACTATTTTTATTTAAACTATTCGCCATTTTCAAAAGTTTGGCTAGATAATATCTAAGGCCGCCATCTTAGGCCCACTGGGCCCACAAAAAGGGGTACGCTCAGTTTGTATGGCAGCTGTCAACATGTTCCCGGGCTGATTAAAACGGATTGATTGCAATCTGTTGAAAAAAAAAACGTATTCATAGTTAATGCAACCAAGGGTCCTGATTGCTCCAAAAAGACTCAGTCACTCGCGAGCACAAATCTAGAGCGACGAAAAACTGCTCTGATGTATTCCTACCGTTTGTCACTTCCAAACCAATCGCTACCGAACACTCTCTCTTTGCTCTCCCTCTCATTCAAATCGGGTAGTACAGCGAATGGTTCGGAGAGACCGATTTCGTTCAGTCGCTCAATGCTGACTGAGACTACTTTGCGATCGGCTTAGCTTTGATCACTTTAGAAATTGCTTAAAATCAATGATATCAATAATATTTTGCAATTTTGTAGTTTACTTAACATCAAAGACACATTTGGCAGCAATTTCCACCATATCAAATTCTAATTGACGGCAAACTGTGGTAGTGCAGGCCAAATGAGCACCGCGCTAGTATTTGGTTGGCTCTCTCCTCTCTGAGCACATTCGTGTATGACCCGGGTTGACGGACGGAGTAGAAAAAGAAATTCACGAAGTATTTGTTTCGCTGAGTGAAGCGTTTGAGTAAGCCGCTGGCAGAGAGCGGGTAGTGTTCGCTCACGAATGGTTGCCTGCTCCAGTCGGTAAAGATTCATTCGGTGATGAGTGAGTGATTTCTGATCTTTGAACTGAAAATCAGGACCCTTGAATGCAACTTTGACAACATTGAAACATTTGCAGGAAATATTCTAAACTATTCGTTTTTTTTTTAAGTTTTCCATAAAATATTACTTTTTCAAACAAATGTGTTGTGCCCTTGCTAGGTCAAATTTCATAACTCAAACGTTGTCTTTTTTGATCCTCCAAATAAAAAAAATCAAAAAAGGACGTAGTTTTGTGAAAATTTTGAGTGTTTAAAAAAATATTTCCATCGAAATATATGAAAATTTTACGGTCATTTAATACCCATTTTGTTGAAAAAAAACTAACTTAATCCACCTAGGGGAAATATACCCATTTTAATCACTCTAAGCCGTTCGACCAATTCTCATCACTTTTGCCATTTTCCGCTATTAATTCAACATTTTCAGATGTATCAACAATGGAGAGTTGCTTGCTCACTTTTATGTGAGCTATGTATTAGTTTGGAACAGTCAAAAACACTTTATGAAAGCTGTAATTTATGATCAAAGTGCTGATAGGCCGATAATAGAAATAGGCTGAGAAAGGGTATAGTTCCCCTATGTGGTTGATGCCTTCCTCGTTTTTAATATAAGTGGTTTGCCAGCTATTTTTTTTTAGATCCAGAAAAATAAGTACACCGATAAAACTTAAGTGGTCATAACTCGAGACAGGGTTGCCAGATCATCAATGCTGTGGACTCGTTGGAAAGGGTTTTCGATTACCTAACCAACAATGTGTCGGATGATGGATCCGGACATCGTTCACATACATTTAAGTGAGATCCGGCTTCAAAAAAGTACATAAATATCACTTAAGGGGTCATAACTCGAGACAGGGTTGCCAGATCTTCAATGTTTTGGATTCGTTGGAAAGGTTTTTTGATTACCTAACCAACGATGGGTCGGATGGTGGATCCGGACATAGTTTACATACATTTAAGTGAGATCCGGCTTCCAAAAAGTGCATCAATATCACTTAAGTGGCCATATCTCGAGACAGGGTTGTCAGATCTTCAATGTTTTGGACTCGTTGGAAAGGTTTTTTGATAACCTAACCAACGGTGGGTCGGATGGTGGATCCGGACATAGTTTACATACATTTAAGTGAGATCCGGCTTCCAAAAAGTGCATCAATATCACTTAAGTGGACATATCTCGAGACAGGGTTGCCAGATCTTCAATGTTTTGAACTCGTTGGAAAGGTTTTTCGATTACCTAACCAACGATGGGTTGGATGGTGGATCCAGATATAGTTTACATACATTTAAGTGAGATCCGGCTTCCAAAAAGAGCATCAATATCACTTAAGTGGCCATATCTCGAGACAGGGTTGCCAGATCTTCAATGTTTTGGACTCGTTGGAAAGGTTTTTTGATTACCTAACCAACGATGGGTCGGATGGTGGATGCGGACATAGTTTACATACATTTAAGTGAGATCCGGCTTCCAAAAAGTGCATCAATATCACTTAAGTGGACATATCTCGAGACAGGGTTGTCAGATCTTCAATGTTTTGGACTCGTTGGAAAGGTTTTTTGATAACCTAACCAACGGTGGGTCGGATGGTGGATCCGGACATAGTTTACATACATTTAAGTGAGATCCGGCTTCCAAAAAGTGCATCAATATCACTTAAGTGGACATATCTCGAGACAGGGTTGCCAGATCTTCAATGTTTTGAACTCGTTGGAAAGGTTTTTCGATTACCTAACCAACGATGGGTTGGATGGTGGATCCAGATATAGTTTACATACATTTAAGTGAGATCCGGCTTCCAAAAAGAGCATCAATATCACTTAAGTGGCCATATCTCGAGACAGGGTTGTCAGATCTTCAATGTTTTGGACTCGTTGGAAAGGTTTTTTGATAACCTAACCAACGGTGGGTCGGATGGTGGATCCGGACATAGTTTACATACATTTAAGTGAGATCCGGCTTCCAAAAAGTGCATCAATATCACTTAAGTGGACATATCTCGAGACAGGGTTGCCAGATCTTCAATGTTTTGAACTCGTTGGAAAGGTTTTTCGATTACCTAACCAACGATGGGTTGGATGGTGGATCCAGATATAGTTTACATACATTTAAGTGAGATCCGGCTTCCAAAAAGAGCATCAATATCACTTAAGTGGCCATATCTCGAGACAGGGTTGCCAGATCTTCAATGTTTTGGACTCGTTGGAAAGGTTTTTTGATTACCTAACCAACGATGGGTCGGATGGTGGATGCGGACATAGTTTACATACATTTAAGTGAGATCCGGCTTCCAAAAAGTGCATCAATATCACTTAAGTGGACATATCTCGAGACAGGGTTGTCAGATCTTCAATGTTTTGGACTCGTTGGAAAGGTTTTTTGATAACCTAACCAACGGTGGGTCGGATGGTGGATCCGGACATAGTTTACATACATTTAAGTGAGATCCGGCTTCCAAAAAGTGCATCAATATCACTTAAGTGGACATATCTCGAGACAGGGTTGCCAGATCTTCAATGTTTTGAACTCGTTGGAAAGGTTTTTCGATTACCTAACCAACGATGGGTTGGATGGTGGATCCAGATATAGTTTACATACATTTAAGTGAGATCCGGCTTCCAAAAAGAGCATCAATATCACTTAAGTGGCCATATCTCGAGACAGGGTTGCCAGATCTTCAATGTTTTGAACTCGTTGGAAAGGTTTTTCGATTACCTAACCAACGATGGGTTGGATGGTGGATCCGGACATAGGGGAACTATACCCTTTTTCAGCCTATTTCTATTATCGGCCTATCAGCACTTTGATCATGAATAACAGCTTTCATAAAGTGTTTTTGACTGTTCTAAAGTTATAAATAGCTCAAACAAAAGTTAGCAAACAACTCTCCATTGTTTTTTTTTTTTTTTTTTTTTTTTTTTTTTTTTTTTTTTTTTTTTTTTTTTTTTTTTTTTTTTTTTCATAAAATTATTCTCTCCATTGTTGAAACATATGAAAATGTTGATTTAATTGCGAAAAACGGCAAAAGTGATGAGAATTGGTCAAACGGCTTAGAGTGATTAAAATGGGTATATTTCCCCTAGTTTACATACATTTAAGTGAGATCCGGATAAATGTGAAAACATATTTTTATATATAACTTTTGAACTACTTATCGAAACTTCAAACAATTCAATAGCGATGTATGGGACCCTAAACCAAGTCGAATGCAACCGGTTTGATCAAAATCGGTCCAGCCAGTGCTGAGAAAACTTGGCAAGAATTTTGAACACATACATACATACACACACACATACACACACACACACACACATACACACACACACACAGACATTTGTTCAGTTTTCGATTCTGAGTCGATAGGTATACATGAATATAGGTCTACGAGCTGTATTTCAAAAGTTCATTTTTCGAGCAGGATTATAGCCTTACCTCAGTGAGGAAGGCAAAAACTGATTTTTTTAGAATTTTTGTGTTTTTGTCCCTCTGCTCTGGCCGGGGTCAAGGAGGGGGTGGGGGGTTCAAAAAAATAGAAATAACAAGCCATAGATTCAACGTTTGCATAGAAAAAGTGTTTCAAAATGCATTTTACACTAGTTCAGTTGTTTTGCAATCATTTGTTTTCAGAAAAGGTAAGATTTGACGAAAACAAAAATTTTAGCGGAAAAAAACTATTTGCGATACTAAACATCAAAAAATTTAAAAAATTCAAAAGATTTTTAAATCAAGCCAAACATGCTAAAAATGATTCTAGACGCAGGAAAAAGCATTTTAAATTGATTACGGCTGATTGCACTTAAATTTTCATTGAAAATTTGAAGTTTTTTGAAAAAATATCTTTTTGATTTTTTAGGCCAACTGTGAAGGGGGCGGGGGGGGAGACAAAAACTTTAAATAAAATTTGTACCAGCCTAAAAAGTTCTGTAAATGTTCTGAGTATTTAAAAAAATATTTGTAATAATTTTCGAAATGTGTGAAAAAATCTTGATCATTTGATACCCACATTGTACAAAACTGAAATTTTGAGTAATTTTCGAAAATTCGTAGTTTTGTTAAAAATGCTGAGTATTTTCAAAAATATGTGTAATAATTTTCGAAATGTATGAAAAAACTTGATCATGATATCCATTTTGTAAGAAACAGATTTTTTTACTATTTTTTACGAAAATACAAAGCTTTGAGAAAAAAAAGTATTCAAAATAATAAGCTCTGTGCTTCAGTTATGCACGCCTCGGTTTTGCATCCCACATAATAAGTGGAGCTAAACCGAGGCATGATTATGCTTTTTTGTTAGGATTTTCAAGGTCGAAGTCTAGGAGTCGTTACACTACATCAAATATTGTCTTAAATCTAGACATGTTTTTTCAGCATTATTCTAAAAAAATATTTTAGTTTTGTTATTCGCTTGTTATTTTCAAACCACTGAAAGAAAGTCTTAATTAATTTTCAGATTTATTTTTGTTAATTTTATATGTTGAATACCAAAAAAAAGTAGCTAACTTTTAACACAATTATGAAATTTTTAAGCTTTGATGCATTTTAAAATTAAGCAACGCATAACAAACTTAATGTCATTATAAAGTCACAACTTCGGCGGTTCCAACAAACCAAACGATTGAATTATGCAGGAGGAACTTCACAAAACATGTTCTTTCCACATCGCTACTGTTCACCAATTTCAAGCCAAAAAATCTTTTCCGTGAGACATTTTTGATCCACAGCCCATTTATTATGGAAGTTCTGCCTCACTGCCAATCCTCATTCAATTGTTCCGTCAGAGAAGATGAGCCGGTTTCAATTAGCTAAACTTTCATTTGCACATAAATTGCCACCTGAGGCATTGCTCATTAACCGAAAAGTCAGCCGAGGGGTCGTGAATTTCTGTCAACTGCTTTATTATGTTGTGCCCCAAACCGTGATTGCAATCAGCAATTTTCGAAACATAATATCACTACAATGCGCCCCTTGCCAAATGACAAACCGAAAAAAATACAGCTCCCCTGCCTAATTCGACTACTTATGCTTTTAATCGCGATTTTATTGCCGAATTTCTTAACACAGCATCCAGCACCAACAAACGGCGCCGTGGTGCTCATCTTCAGCGATTGTGATGCTACTACCGACGTTCAACAATTCGCGACACGAAAGCAATTTGTTGAAATTCTCGAAGCGCCTCACTGCGAGAAAAGCGCGCCGGGTTCGTCGCTTGAGGTTTCCTTCTTCGGTTGAAGTCACTGCCAAGACATTGGGGCGATTCTCTGTGAAATCACAAACTTTAATTTTATTTTGCATTCCATTGCATTATTTTGTGTTTTTTTAGGTGACTTTAAAATTAATGTTAAAAAAAATTGTTTGCAGAGATTTGTTCCACAATGCGATGCGAAATGGTTGGAACAAAGAAGTTAAATCCACATTATCGTTATAAAACACACCACAATTTCACATAAATTACTCTCTTGCCACCCACCAACGAACCGGCTCTGACGAGCCAAGCATCAATGCACACAAGAATTGCAGACTGCTGCTTCTTCGTCAGTTAATTTCTTCTTCTTCTTCGCCGTCAAGAGTCAGTCAGTCATTCAGTCAGTCAAGAGTAAACGGATGATGAGGCGCAAATGTGATATGCACGATTTTCCTTCTCGTTTTGGCCCCCGCAAACGATTATTATTGGATGATGCTGAGAGGGCGGAGTAAGGGGCGACGGGGGCGGTTCATTGTGATGGTACGTTGATCTACATCGCAAATTTTAAGCAGCTTGTAATGTTTGCTTTTTTCCTATGGAGGTGGTCAGGGTTTCAAACTTGATTGAAAAAATCCTAAATAAACAAGTACACAGATTTTGCAAAGTTTTGAAGTTGCTTAGTTAGGAAATATTGATATAACTTGGAAATAAATGTAAAATAATTCAACCAATATGTAAAAAAAAAAACATTAAAGCAGTTCTTTACAATTTCGCAAATCGATTTTTTTTTGTTTTTTTTTTTATTTGGATGAAACTTTGTCCATACATTCCATATGTCAAAAGAAGCAATATTGCATAATTAGTTTTTTCATATAAGTCTTCATAAAATTTTGCGGGCTGGTTGTACAAAAAGGATACGTAAATATATGAATATTTGTATCTTAAGTTGAGATTTTCTGATCGACTTGGTGTCAGTTATGATTAGATCTTTTCGGAAAAGGTACACGGAAAAAATCCGATTTTTTATATTTAACTTTTTATCACTATAAATAAAATACCCAAAGAGCCGGTTCACAAAAAAGAGCGAACGAACCATGGCTAAAAAAAAGAGCCGCGGTTCTTTTTGAATATGCGGTCTTTTGAAAGAACCGTTCCAAGATGGAATTATTTTTAAACTTTTGTCTATTTTAAAGTTTCTAAATTAATTAATTAATTGAATTTCCATCAAATTGTAGCATGAAATTTGTTTTTGAGAATTGAAAATGTAATTTATTTGTCAATGCTTATGAAATATGTCAAATGTGTCAGAAATATGTACACGGCGAACTTTTTCATGCACTTAAATATATTTCAAAAGTGAATGATTTTCTAAACAAAATAAAAAACTTTTAATTGTACAACTGATCGGAAGACACACTAAAGAATTACCGGAGTACAAATTTGAACATTTCAATTGGGAAATTTTGCCGAAAAATCATTTCCGAATCTTCTCGTTTTTAGCTTTTTTTTTAAAATAAAAAACATCAAAAATCACACCATTCTTTAAAACAGTCTTTTCAACAAATTTTTAAAAATGGCGAAATAGCCGTTCAAAAGAGCGGCTCATTTTAAAGAGCGAGCGAAAATGAGCGGTTCCTAAAAAAGAGCAGTTTTGCCCATCTCTAGTTTGGACATTTGATTTTAAAGCGAATCTTCTCGTTTTTCCTTTTTGCCTTCCTCACTGAGGTAAGGCTATAATCCTGCTCTAAAAATGAACTTTTTATCAAAAGCTCAAAGACCCACCTTCATGTATACATATTGACTCAGAATCGAAAACTGAACAAATGTCTGTGTGTGTGTATGTGTGTGTGTATGTGTGTGTGTATGTGTGTGTGTATGTATGTATGTGACCAAAATTCTCACTGAGTTTTCTCAGCACTGGCTGAACCGATTTTGATCAAACCGATTGCATTCGACTTGGTTCATGGTCCCATACATCGCTATTGAATTATTTGAACTTTCGATAACTAGTTCAAAAGTTATGTATAAAAATGTGTTTTCACATATATCCGGATCTTATTTATATGCATGTAAACGATGTCCGGATCCATCATCCGACCCATCGTTGGTTAGGTAATCGAGAGACCTTTCCAACAAGTCCTCAACATTGAAGATCTGGCAACCCTGTCTCGAGTTATGACCACTTAAGTGATATTTATGTACTTTTTTGAAGCCGGATCTCACTTAAATGTATGTAAATTTTGTCCGGATCCATCATACGACCCATCGTTGGTTAGGTAATCGAGAGACCTTTCCAACAAGTCCACAACATTGAAGATCTGGCAACCCTGTCCCGAGTTATAACCACTTAAGTAAAATTTATGTACTTTTTTGAAGACGGATCTCACTTAAATGTAAGAAAACGATGTCCGGATCCATCATCCAACCCATCGTTGGTTAGGTAATCGAGAGACTTTTCCAACAAGTCCACAACATTGAAGATCTGGCAACCCTGTCTCGAGTTATGACCACTTAAGTGATATTTATGTACTTTTTTGAAGCCGGATCTCACTTAAATGTATGTAAACGTTGTCCGGATCCATCATTCGACCCATCGTTGGTTAGGTAATCGAGAGACCTTTCCAACAAGTCCACAACATTGAAGATCTGGCAACCCTGTCTCGAGTTATGACCACTTAAGTGATATTTATGTACTTTTTTGAAGCCGGATCTCACTTAAATGTATGTAAACGTTGTCCGGATCCATCATTCGACCCATCGTTGGTTAGGTAATCGAGAGACCTTTCCAACAAGTCCACAACATTGAAGATCTGGCAACCCTGTCTCGAGTTATAACCACTTAAGTAAAATTTATGTACTTTTTTGAAGACGGATCTCACTTAAATGTATGAAAACGATGTCCGGATCCATCATCCAACCCATCGTTGGTTAGGTAATCGAGAGACCTTTCCAACGAGTCCACAACATTGAAGATCTGGCAACCGTGTCTCGAGTTATGACCACTTAAGTGATATTTATGTACTTTTTTGAAGCCGGATCTCACTTAAATGTATGTAAACGTTGTCCGGATCCATCATTCGACCCATCGTTGGTTAGGTAATCGAGAGACCTTTCCAACAAGTCCACAACATTGAAGATCTGGCAACCCTGTCTCGAGTTATGACCACTTAAGTGATATTTATGTACTTTTTTGAAGCCGGATCTCACTTAAATGTATGTAAACGTTGTCCGGATCCATCATTCGACCCATCGTTGGTTAGGTAATCGAGAGACCTTTCCAACAAGTCCACAACATTGAAGATCTGGCAACCCTGTCTCGAGTTATAACCACTTAAGTAAAATTTATGTACTTTTTTGAAGATGGATCTCACTTAAATGTATGAAAACGATGTCCGGATCCATCATCCAACCCATCGTTGGTTAGGTAATCGAGAGACTTTTCCAACAAGTCCACAACATTGAAGATCTGGCAACCCTGTCTCGAGTTATGACCACTTAAGTGATATTTATGTACTTTTTTGAAGCCGGATCTCACTTAAATGTATGTAAACGTTGTCCGGATCCATCATTCGACCCATCGTTGGTTAGGTAATCGAGAGACTTTTCCAACAAGTCCACAACATTGAAGATCTGGCAACCCTGTCTCGAGTTATGACCACTTAAGTGATATTTATGTATTTTTTTCAAGCCGGATCTCACTTAAATGTATGTAAACGTTGTCCGGATCCATCATTCGACCCATCGTTGGTTAGGTAATCGAGAGACCTTTCCAACAAGTCCACAACATTGAAGATCTGGCAACCCTGTCTCGAGTTATGACCACTTAAGTGATATTTATGTACTTTTTTGAAGCCGGATCTAACTTAAATGTATGAAAACGTTGTCCGGATCCATCATTCGACCCATCGTTGGTTAGGTAATTGAGAGACCTTTCCAACAAGTCCACAACATTGAAGATCTGGCAACCCTGTCTCGAGTTATGACCACTTAAGTGATATTTATGTACTTTTTTGAAGATGGATCTCACTTAAATGTATGAAAACGATGTCCGAATCCATCATCCAACCCATCGTTGGTTAGGTAATCGAGAGACCTTTCCAACGAGTCCACAACATTGAAGATCTGGCAACCCTGTCTCGAGTTATAACCACTTAAGTAAAATTTATGTACTTTTTTGAAGACGGATCTCACTTAAATGTATGAAAACGTTGTCCGGATCCATCATCCGATCCATCGTTGGTTAGGTAATCGAGAGACTTTTCCAACGAGTCCACAACATTGAAGATCTGGCAACCCTGTCTCGAGTTATGACCACTTAAGTGATATTGATGTACTTTTTTGAAGCCGGATCTCACTTAAATGTATGTAAACGTTGTCCGGATCCATCATTCGACCCATCGTTGGTTAGGTAATCGAGAGACCTTTCCAACAAGTCCACAACATTGAAGATCTGGCAACCCTGTCTCGAGTTATAACCACTTAAGTGATGTTTATGTACTTTTTTGAAGCCGGATCTCACTTAAATGTATGAAAACGATGTCCGGATCCATCATTCGACCCATCGTTGGTTAGGTAATTGAGAGACCTTTCCAACAAGTCCACAACATTGAAGATCTGGCAACCCTGTCTCGAGTTATGACCACTTAAGTGATATTTATGTACTTTTTTGAAGCCGGATCTCACTTAAATGTATGAAAACGATGTCCGGATCCATCATCCAACCCATCGTTGGTTAGGTAATCGAGAGACCTTTCCAACGAGTCCACAACATTGAAGATCTGGCAACCCTGTCTCGAGTTATGACCACTTAAGTAAAATTTATGTACTTTTTTGAAGCCGGATCTCACTTAAATGTATGTAAACGTTGTCCGGATCCATCATTCGACCCATCGTTGGTTAGGTAATCGAGAGACCTTTCCAACAAGTCCACAACATTGAAGATCTGGCAACCCTGTCTCGAGTTATGACCACTTAAGTGATATTTATGTATTTTTTTCAAGCCGGATCTCACTTAAATGTATGAAAACGTTGTCCGGATCCATCATTCGACCCATCGTTGGTTAGGTAATTGAGAGACCTTTCCAACAAGTCCACAACATTGAAGATCTGGCAACCCTGTCTCGAGTTATGACCACTTAAGTGATATTTATGTACTTTTTTGAAGCCGGATCTCACTTAAATGTATGAAAACGATGTCCGGATCCATCATCCAACCCATCGTTGGTTAGGTAATCGAGAGACCTTTCCAACGAGTCCACAACATTGAAGATCTGGCAACCATGTCTCGAGTGATGACCACTTAAGTTATATCTGTGTACTTATTTTTCTGGATCTAAAAAAAAATAGCTAGCAAACCACTTATATTCAAAATGAGGAAGGCATCAACCACATAGGTGGATTAAGTTAGTTTTTTAAATAATGTCTAATAAAGTCTAATAAAAACATCAAACATATCTTTTCAACAATTTTTTTTTGAAAAACAGCGAAAGAGCCGTTCAAAAGAGCGGCTCATTTTGAAGAGCGAGCGAAAATGAGCGGTTCCTAAAAAAGAACGGTTTTGCCCACCTCTACTACAAATAGACAATTTTTCTCTTTTCATATTTTAGACCAAACTAAAAAAAAATGATTTTTATTAAAAATTTCAGAAAATGTCACGAATGTTTCATTTCTTTTATTGAAATTCGAGTTATCGTTAGTTGAAAATTAAAGGCTTATTAGGTGACACTGAGAAAAACCCTTTTTCATCGAATCGATTTTTTTTGTGGGGCTTTGATTCTGAAACTAACTGTCCGATTTCCTAAACTGAGAGAGTAACTTGTAGGAAATTTTCTCAGCTATCAAAAATGCGTTTTTCAGGGGTTGCTTTCCTTCATAGAATATCTAGAAAAAACATTTTTTTTAAATTCCGAATATTATAACCTAAAAAATAACTCCAAAACGGTGCACTTAAGCAAAACATTGGTTAAGTTATTTTTGATTACAAACTCGATTTGTCTCTAAAAAAATCATTTGAAATTTTTGAGACTACGTTTTTAATATTTTTCTAAAATTCCTATCGCTAGAATAGTAGTTCATGCAACAAGTTGCAAAAAAAGATTTTTTCAGCACGAGACGTACATTTATCCAACGAGGTTTACCGAGTAGGATAAGTACGACTAGTGCTGAAAAATCAAGTTTTGCAACAAGTTGCTTGCAAATTTTTTTAAAATTCCAAAAAACGCTTCATAAATGTAATTTTATGACAAACATCCATGTGTTAAATAAGTTCACCATTCAAAGCAAACAAAAATGTTTGAAAATGTTACTTTTCGATTCAAGTGTTGAAAAGTTCAACTTTTCAGCACACATTTCAGTGTTGAAAGCACTGGTATTGAAAGGCATTAATTTTCCATTCTGTTATTTTTGGTAGGGAAAAGTATGCCATTTCGTTTCTCCAGAAAGACAGGAAAATTCGACAGTTTCACAGTGGGATTGCAACAAAAAGATTTTTTACTATCATGCACTATGGCTCAAAAGATGTCTTTTTTATTCCCCTAAAACAAACCAAAAAATTCAAAAATTCAAAAAAAAATATTTTGAAAATCAACTTTTAGGAATTCAAATTTCAGTAAAATTTTTTTTTTTTGTGTACTTATTTTTACCGAATAGTTCTTATCATTATCTATTATTTAGCCGACATTTATGCGAACAGGCAGTAGATCATAATATAAAAAACATGCTTTAAAAAAACAACTGATCACTCTTATTCATCGGAATACGAGTATTAAGTTTAAAACTTAAATTTATGAACCAACTGTAGGATGAGCTCAATGATTGAAGTAAGCTACACAATGCCCATGCAATATTTTCCAAAAAGTGTTTTTATGTTGGAAAAAACATTTTATACAGTGAAGCATATTTTTATATTTCTTCAAATTTATTTATTCTTGTTCCAGTTTTTTTTGAGTATTTCATTCATTCAAACATTGACAGAACTTTATAAATTTTAAGCAAAAATACTGAAACTCAAAATAACTTGAACAAATTTAATGTAGTATCATAAATTTTTTGTGAGTTTTTTTATTCTTTCAATCATGAACCGTTTTTTTAAGATTTTTTTTAGTTCAAATATATTTATAAATTTTGCAGAACAAAATTTTTTTGCTTTGTTTTTTTTTCTTCAAACATCATAATAAATCTTTAGAAAGTTTTATGGGAAAAAGTCAAAATTTTCAAAAGTTATGTATAAAAACGTAACTTAATCCACCTTAAGATGGTTGGTGCCTTCCTCTCATTTATAGAGTGATTACAATCCCCTAAAGTGTCCACATGGTTTATGGATCTCCCCTAACGTGATCGCAGCACCTAAGAGGTCATAATAAAAATAAGTGACGAGTAAAAAAAACAGACTTCCTACAGACATTTTGTCAAGATTATACATACACCGCCTTTCAGGAAAATGGCATCCCTCTACAAGGCTTTTTTCGTGGCGGGACTATTTGAGGTTATGTAAATTCAGACCATTTTTAAACTGTTTGTAATTTAAGATAGGTAAGTCAGATCTTGAAAATTCTTAATCCACAAGAAAGGTCTTCTCATATGCTTTCTAAAAATATATAACATGTGAGGGTTTCATGAAAAAACCACCCTTTTTACCATAATTTTAATTTAATATGAAACAGTTTTTTTAACATAACTTTTTAAATACATGATAAAGCTGCATGAATTTAAATAGCAACTTATGGGACGTTAAGACGGATCGATTAAAACCATTCCGGCCAAAATCGGTTGAGCCTGTGACGAGATATTCCAGTGACATTGATTTGGTACACATGTCTACATACAGCCAAACACACAGACATTTGCTCAGCTGGTGATTCTGAGTCGATATGTACAAATGAAGGTAGGTCTAGGAGGTCTAACTAAAAAGTTCGTTTTTCGAGTGATTTTATAGCCTTTCCTCAGTAAAGTGAGGAAGGCAAAATGTATTATTGCATAAATCCGGATGTGAGATAAGTGACCGGAAATCAGGTCAAAAACTATCATGTTATATGTCGTTGGATAGGCATTTTAAACCAGTTTAAAAATTCAAAGGTCAGATTTTGAACACTCTTAATTCAATGATTTTTTTTTATTATTATTAAGTTTAAATTCTTCATTTGTCTCTCTAGAATTACTCGAAATATGAGTATCTACTCAAAACCGCTATCTTTCTACTTAATTTTATATGACCACCCCAACAAACCTTTCAAGTACCTTCAAGTCAAGTGGCCGCATGCCAAACAGTGCCACGATCTCGGCACCAGCTCAGGCCGGAATAGTTTATCGTTCATCGCACACAATGTTTTTTACAACAATCCAACCAACCAAACCACAAGCCAAGAAGCGTCGTCGCAACTTCTGAAAGCCGCCAACTTGAAATCATCCCCGCATCTACATTCCAAGTGCCACTGCGCTGCTCTACTCTAAAGTGCTGAACAACTGATGAGGCAAAGATTTTGCTGTAACAACAGCAGCAGAGATATCCATCCATCTTGCGGAATTCATTCTTGTGGACCGGCCACTTGCACAGATCTGAGAGCTAAGATAGTCTTCAAATTCGATTGCATGCATGCAAATCCGAGCCTCTACCGCAATTCTGACCACAGCCAGTCAGTCAGAGTCGGAGGCCTGCTGCAAAATATGACGACGTTTCCTCATCTTCAACCACAGCGAAGAGGTGTCAGATGTAGCACATGAACGATTGCTGCTCGACGGAGGCTCTTCAGGCTGTGGAAGAAGTACACTCCTCTAGAGCCGTTAAATGAAGTTCAATTGAAATTTGTGAAAATTATAGCCTTTAGGTACGTTGGATATTGAAATCGTGTTCAATTACTCTCCACCAAACACTCGATTTAATTGCCTCCTCCTCAGCAGTGCTTCAACTCTTTTCGAAACCTCACGGGTGGTACTCAAAAATGGTCAAATTTCGCGCGAATGTTCTGACTCGAGCCTTCGGGGTTTTTATAAAATTATATTAAATTAGTTGCTCGCAGGGTCACCCACACCCCAACACAATGTCAATGACAACCTTGACGATCGATGCCCGTTGAACCGTTGAACATTTTTGGAAGTTAGGCCGGAAGGTTTAAGGCAAGCAAACAAACAAGCGCACTTTCGATTTTGAAATCATTTTTTTATTTTTCGAACACTCCTTCCGAAAATTGCCCCCGGCTAAGGTCAACTCTGGGTTAGGTTGGTTGTTAGCAGAAGCAATGAAGTGTTCAATTAGACAATTTTTGATGTCCCTGATTGAAGGTGGACGTGGTGAACCTTCGTGTTGGTTATAAATCGAAATTTTATTGAAATTTGCAGAACAGATCTCTTCCACAAATCCTTGATTTTATGCTTCTGTGACTTTCATTCTGTCTCCAGAACTTGACCAAAAACGAAACATTCTCGAAAAACTCGTTTCCCCAATCTTGACGCCCCTGATCAAAGGTCACCCGTCCAGAATCTCACTCAAAAAAAATACCTTTCCATTCCGCTCGAAAAGTAGGTCACTTTCGGGATAACACACCACTCGCAACCGCCAAACACATCCGCTAGCCGCTCTTTTATTACCTGAATTTCCTCGTACCGGCTAGCTCAACCGACAGCCTTGAGAAATCACTTTTACATCGCGACTGAAGTTGGTCGATCCGAAACTAAAAAAAAATCTCAACTTATTTGTGGGCCCAGCGCATTAAAATTACTGTCATTAGGGTCGCACATTCAGCTTCACAGTGGTGCCGTACACCGGAACCTCACTGCCGAAATCTTTCGATGGCCACTTCACCGTGGAGGGTCTCCAACTCCATACGGTCGGACCCCTTAATAACTGCCAAAAGATATGATCTCGACCCGAAGAAAACATTCGTCATCTCAGCCCAAAATCAAACACGGAGAAAAGAAAGAGACTTTACGCGACAAGGAGTGGGGACTTTAAATCGATCGACAGGCGACGAACCCGAGAGAGGTCGTTGCGCAATCGCCATGTCGTTGTAATCAGAAAATGTGCGTGCGTGCGTGCGTCTGTGCCTATATTATGGCCAACATATCACCAAGTTGGGCCAAAGGGGCCAACCCCAGCCAGGACAAGTTTCGAGCGCAAGTTGACCGGGAAGTCATCATCGTTGGAGGGGGGAGAGCAGCAGGTTGAGTTGTCGATCGATGGCAAGCAATTGCATCACCGACTCCCCTAATGACCCAGTTGCGAGGTGGATTTGCTCGCATGTGCCGCTATCTTTAAAATTGTTTTCTCCCCTAAAACGACATCTACTTAAGGGGTGAACAAGTGGATGACGTGATTGAACGGTGGTTTTGGATGTTAGATTAACAGATGGTTCGAGGAGTTTACACTAAAATAGATTTGTTGCGTGTTCATGGCTCTAAAAACAATACACTAATTTGAAACTTTTAAAATGAAAGGACATATTGAGCAATTCTCTACCAAAACCGGAAATGAATTTTATTTGTATTTTTTTATTTGGCTCAAACTTTGTGGGGGCCTTCCCTATCCCTATACAAGTCTCCATACAATTTTGGCTGCTGTCCATACAAAAATGGTACGTAAATATTCAAATAGCTGTAACTTTTAAGTGAATTTTCTGATCAGAAAAAAATAGGTACACGGAAAAAAATAGCAGATTTTATAATCAACTTTTTTTTCACAAAAACTCAATTTCCCAAAATATAGAGAAACATGGTCAAAAAATCTGCCGCCTAGTTATGAATTTTTGAAAAAATAGTGATTTTTGGAAAAAATTGAAATTGATTAGAAAATTCACTCAAAAGTTACAGCTGTTTGAATATTTACGTACCATTTTTGTATGGACAGCAGCCAAATTTGTATGGAGACTTGTATGGGTGAGCCAATGACACAAATTAGCTTCTTTGGTCATAGGAAAGGCCCCCACACAGTTTGAGCCAAATCAAAAATACAAAAAATTAAAATGGGCGAAATCGGCCGATTTTGTAGAGAGTTGCTCTATTTTCAAATTTAAACTTTTTCTAACGTACAACTGATAAATAAAAAACAATCCTAAAACACCTAACAATAAACACACAAAAAAAAACAAAATATAATAAAATACCCCTAAATCACTTAATTATAAATTTGACAAATTTGGCATTGTTGAACTCAGTTTGAACTAAAAAATAATAATTAAAATAAAACAGAAAAAATCATGATTTGATTATCTGAAGTTTCTATGAGGAACATTTGATAATTATTATAATTGAACTTTGAATGCAGATCTGGATTTTTTATTTCTACACAAAAGGGATACCAACTTTAATCCAAAATAAAACTGAGGAAATTTTCCCAGAAAACAGAATTTTTTAATGTTATTTTTTGTATATTTTTTTATTTGCCTTAAACTTTGTAGGGATCTTTGATACAACCATATAAGCCATTTTGCGTCATTGGCTTGTGGTTTGGAAAACTTAAAAAACAACTTCTTTTCTAGATGCAAAATCGGATTACAATTCAAAAAGTACTTTACAGAAATTTTGCTAAAATGCACCATTTTCGAGACAAATTTGATTTTATTTTGCGAAAATTTTGAATACTTTCTAATTATAAAGACGAATGGTTGCCCTGGACAGTTTTTTCGAGAGAGATTCAGAACATATACACATGACAAACACAGGAAATTTTCTAAACTTTTCTTACGAAAAAATACGCTTTTGTAAAAATCAAAACAATGCAGATTTTCGAAATATCAAACTAAAGAGAATTATTTCGAAAATTGTGAACTTTATCAATATTTACGTCAGTACTTTTTGACATAAAATACAATTATGCATCTCAAAATAAAGCCTGAAATAAAATTTGGACTTTTTTTACAGTTTTCCCAACAATATGATTTAAAAAAAAATAGCAGCAATGCCAATTTATTTGTTAGCTTTTCTTGACCATAGCTCAATAATGGTATTTTTTGGTTCTCAAAAACATTTCAAAATATTTTTTTTCAAAATGGCGTTTTTACGCGTATTGATTTTTGTGTTAAAAGGTGTTTTTAAAAATGAATATTTTTTAGAGTCAAACTATTTCTCAAATTATTCTTACCTATACCAACAACTTTGCCGAAGACACCAAGTTTATCAAAAATTCCGTTCTCATGACACATATTCTTGATTTGAAAAGTTTGAAGTGAATACAAAAAACAAAGGCTCATTTGCGATTGCACAACTAATGAAATGAAGTTCCAGAAATAAGCTTTGAAATCTCGCTTACTTTTTCAAAAGGTCCTATGGATTTACCATTTCGCATTGATTGTTTTGAAAAATTAATTTCTAAATGAATCTTCAAAATTATATTTTATATTTACATAAATTTTTGAATCGATCAATATGTTGCGAAAAGAAACTTAGTATCACGAAATCATTACTTTGAAATCAATTTAACCGAATTCATGGTGAAAACTGATAAAGAAAATTGTTAGATTCAGAACAAGTGACAAAAAATTCTAGTTAAATTAGTGAGCATTTTTAACCTTGAAATTATGTTTGGTTCTAATATGCTGAATTTATGAAATAAAAAATCGGATGACAAGATGCAAATTTGTTAGAAGTCATTTTAATAGTAGTAGTAGTGACGATGAGTGCTGAAAAAAACAAGTCTTGAACCGAGTTGCGAACAACGTTTTTTGCAACTCCAAAAACGACATTTGAATGGGATTTTAAGTTAAACGTCCATTTATTAGTTAATTCACCGTTCAAATCAAACTGTACTGCTGACAAATAGAACTTTTATCCTTTTATCGAAAAGTACTACAATTTTTTTTATATGTTGAAAGCATGCCGTTACGTCATTCGATAATGACAGGAAAGGTAAATGGTTTCGCAATGGAGTTGCAAAAAGATCTTTTTGCAATTCCGTCGTGAAACTACTTACTTTTCCTGTCATTCTTGACCGACGAAATAGCCTACTTTTCTGTACCAAAAATAACAGAATCGAATAGCAACACTTTTCAAAATAAATGCTGAAAAGTTCTACTTTTCAGCACTGAAATGGGTGCTGAAAAGTTGAACTTTTCAGCACTTGTTTCGAAAAGTAACACTTTTCAACATTTTTTTGATTTAAACGATTTATTGACAAAATACATGAAAATTCGACTTAAAATTTCACTCAATGGGTGTTTTTCGAAATTGCAAAAAATGTTGTATGGAACTCGTTGCAAAACTTGATTTTTTCAGCACTCGTCGTATTTATCCAACTCGGTGAACTTCGTTGGATAAATGTACGACTCGTGCTGAAAAAAACCTCTTTTTGCAACTTGTTGCATAAACTTCTATTACTCTACTTCAGTTGTTTTGCAATCATTAGTTTTCAAAAAATACGAAAAATTATTCTAAACGCAAAGGAATGCATTTAAAATTGATTGCACTTGAATTTCTATTGGAAAACTTTAAAAAATAGTATAGCATGCTGATAGTATTTATGTGTTTAGTAGTATTTATGTGTAACAGCCTAAGAAAATAAAAAAGGGATCCTTAGTGCTACAACTCAGCAAGTGCAAACAAAATTGACAGTGTGGTCATATTTTGCAGTGTGGTCATATTTTGCTACAACAATATATTTAAAAAAAAAAACTTGAAAAAGGTCGATTTTTTTACCATTTTGAAACATTAATTTACAATTCAATAAAAACCACTTTTAAGCAATTTAGAGGAAGTACACGGCTTTCGAACTAAATCAACCTGGTATTTTATTTTTGCGAAAATAGGGTCCTAAAGCCCAATATAAATTTTTATGTACTACGGTAAAAACACTATTTAAAACCATTTCTCATCACTTTTTTTTTTTCATTTTAATACAAAAAAAAATTGGCAAGACAACATTATTTTGATGGATCAACTATGATCCCCTTGGAACGAGCTGTCAAGTAGGACCTTTTCTGTCAAGAAGGGACGCGAAGTTAATTTTTAAAAATTGATTAAAAAATCCATTTTAAATCCATTGCGGTCGTACAAAGTGTCATTGTACTCAGAAAAACGAGCTTTATCGTTTTGTACAATATCACAAACTTAAGCTTCATTTTAGGACCCAATTAAGTGTTTTTTCGTTTTTTTTTTCCAAAAAGCTTAGAAAGAAATTTGTCTAAGAATCTTTGAAAAGTGGGCCTCTACCTGCGGAAAATAAATAGAAAAGAAAAATGAAAAATTATTATAACCAAAAAGCACACAATTTTCAAATTAAATTAAATATCAAAATTGAAAATTAAAGAATAACTTTTCAATTGTCTTAAAATGCCAATTTGAGCAGATAACTTGAAATCGGTGGATTATATCAAAAATTAGCATTAAATTTTTATGTTTGGCTTCATCTTTGATTTTTTTTCAAAAATTCTAACTTTTGCATCAAATCAGCATGCCTGAACATATTTTTTTCAAGTTCAGGAAATTTCCTAAAAAAATGCTTAAAAAACATATAAGGTTTGGACCTCTAGTTGAGGAGATACAACCCCAAATAGAAAAGGTAAAAGCAGGCAATTTTCAAATGAAATTTTGTGATCTTTCCGATAAAAATATTATCAACATTTTACAGTTAATTATAACATTTTTAATGGGCCAAAAATGCTATATTAAGCTGAAAACTTTAAATCGGAGCACTATATCAAAAAATAGCATTTTTTTTTTGACTCATTTTTGATATTTTTTTTTCAATGACAACTGTTACACTGCCTAATAAAATTTATCTTTTTCCAAAATGCAGAAAAAAATAAAATTAAAACACATTTATTCAAATATTGTAGATGCTTTGGTAGCATTTGTGCCAAAATTTAATGAAGACTTTAATGGAGGAACTAATGACGCAAAGATATGTTGGCAAACTGCTTATTTCTAACATTGAGTTTTTACATTCCACTTAACTTATCTGCTGTGTATAATCAAACGACTTACGACGACATCGCAAATCGATATTTACATGCTTCTTTTTTTGTCCCCTCGCAGTAACAGAGTGAGTTGGTCCTTTGGAACCTCCTCCAAGCCGTGCTCCAATTTTCTGCATCAACAACTCCTTTTTCTTCATCGCATGTACCTCTACCTGTCGTCGTCGCAGTTGCTTGGTGCGTTATTTTCTTTCTTGTCTGCGCAATTTGCTTTGCTGGGTGTCTGCGCCCCGAAGTTTGCTGAGGCACTCAGTTTATAGATTACGTAACGCACACAACTTCCTGGAATGCGCAAAATTATAACACGGCGCGCGCGGCGGCTGGTCACCAACGTCACCTTACCCTGGGACCCTCAGACTTCACAGACACTGCATACTGCGAAGGCAGCTTAGGGCCACAGACAAGTGGATTGTGCCAAAAAATGTGTCAACAACGATGGTAATGGTAAACAATTGATCGAGTTTTAAATCCTCTTGTCTATGACCTGCTAGGTTCTGTAGGCCCGGGTGAGCGGAACCGTGTGAGCATGTCAACCAGGGCAACTCGTCGTCAACACAAATCTGTGGAGAGGGGCAAAAAAGACCGCAGCACCGACCCCATGGCCACAAATGACGTCGCGACGCGCCGTTTAAATCCCCTCGAGTGAGTGTGCATGTGACTAAACCCGTGCTAATTCAACCCCGTGAACTGAGCCACTTTCGATTGCCTAACTCTGCGTTTGCTTCTTTCTCCACCGCATCGCCCCGCGTGCCGTTTGGCCATTTATGATTGGTTTCGTTTTCATCGGTGCGGGATAAACCCCCCCACGTGTGTAGACCACCACGTGCAGCGGCGGGCTGCTGCGGAGAAGAGCTTTACATTTGAATTTGTACCTGCTCCGTGAAGGCCGCCAACGGATGGATGGTTGGCTGGCTGGCTGGCTGCTGGAAATTACCAATTACGCCCGGCAGGTGGCTCGTAAAAGGAATTTCGAGCAAATTGTTTTTTCGCGTAATGCCCATTAGATTTAATTAGACAATTTTCCCTTGCGCGACTTTACAGGTTGTAATCGGATTTTTAGCTCCGTAAATGATCGATTGTCCTGTGTGAGTAGTGCGGAGAGCATTATAAAATTATAACATGACATCTGAAAAAAAAATAAGAATAAAGTTAGCTCTGTTCATCATATTTTTTGTTTTGTTTGTTTATTCAATTATTATATCTATCTTGTGGTTGAGGGAAAGTTTTGATTTTAATTTCTTTTAGAAACTTGACTTGTAACATAAACTACTACAGAACGGAATCGTTAATTTAATTTTCTCTAATTTGAATGCTCCCTGATTCGAACTGATTTCAAGCCTTGGATAGCTGTCAGTCGTCCCTATTAGCACATTCAGATTCGCTAATTCTAATGCAATTCCATTCGAATTAGCGAATCCACTCTCTTCAACACTCTTCAGATCAACAAATTTCACAAATGTTTTATTTGTAAACATTGAGAATTGATCCATTCGAGTTGAAGTTACTGAGATATTGTCATTCGAAAATGAGGGGTTGTGTGGGTGAGACTTAAGGAGGTAGACTATGACAAACAAACAAACTCGTACTTGTTCGTTTTTGGACAATTGGCCAAACTCGAAAACAAAGCTAAATGTATGCAGGCTGACATTACTGCAAACAAATGCAGGCAAACAAACAAAGCAAGCAAACTGTCAAACTGTCAAAAAGTGCGAGTTTGTTGCTGTAGCAATTCTCTACGAAATCACGCCGTTTTATTTTGTATTTTTTTATTTGGCTCAAACTTTGTGGGAACCTTTCATATGACCAAAGAAAGCCATTTGGTGCCATTTAACCTATACAAGTCTCCATACAATTTTGGTAGCTAGGTACGTAAACATTCGAAAATCTATAACTTTTGAAGGAACTTTCTGATCGATTTGGTGTATTTGGCAAAGCTGTATGTATAGGTAAAATTGAAATTTTCTAATAAGTTTCAGGGAACAAAAAAAAACGCAACTTTTCCAGTCGAACAAATTTTTCGACTATAGTTTTTAATTCCAAATCAAATTTGCAATCGAATAGTACATAACATAGTACATAACGTGAAAACGTACGTTTTCAAGACATAGCCACCTAAACTTAAATTTTATTAGCAAAATTCTTGTTTTTGATGTTTGAAAATAATGTCCATGATTGTCCATCACTGAAAATATTTTATTCGAGGATTTCATAAAATTTCCAATAAAATTGCCTAAGAGACATTGATGAACTAATAGTACAATTTTCAACGTTAAAAATTACACATTTATGAATTTTTATTTTCTTTTCAAAAAAAAAATTTTGATAATTTTCGAAAAAAGACAAACATTTTAAATGGGCATAATATCGAATGTTTGGCCTTTTTGGAATGCTAGTCTTGATTCCAAAAATTTCAAAATATTTTTTTCGTAAGGGTCATAAAATTTTATAAAAGTTTCATTTTTTAACATGTGAACCAACTGTTTAGGTTTGAGTAGTTTCAAAAATTTTAAAGTCTAAATACAATAAAAATTAAGTTTTGAAAACAATCAAGGTACCAAAATTTGAACAGAAGATATATCAACTGTGGTTTGTTGCTTGTTAAGCTATTAAAAATAAAAATTAAATTTTTTAAGTCTGTACCCGATCTGTGGTCCATTACTTTTTTTAAAGTTTGAAATGGCCATAGAGGCCATAATGAGGTACTTATTGAAAACAGAAAAAATATATTAAATAAACCATTGCATGGAATGGATCGCATGATTGTGATACATGGCGGCATGAAAGTATATCAGAATATGCATGAAATCTGTCCTCATGCATTTTTTGCGTTATAGGGGTATGACATTTTTGCCCGTTACCGACAATTATCGACATTACCGACGGCAGATTGATTGTCTTGCAGAAAAAAAAACTTAACAGAACGAGGATTGAACCATCAACTTCTAGGTTGCTGATCCCACACGCTACCACCGCGCCATGGACGCTTGATGAATGGTGAGGGACAGAGCGCGAACATAATGTTCTCTCTGGAGTGTTGCTTGGGGACGCGCCAGCATTATATGTGTTGGTGAGAACTACAGATCGCTGACGTGTTTACACACGGGCAAAAATGATCTATGGGCTTGCTGCAAAAAATGTAATAAAATATAACATTTTCTGCAGCAAATCCAATGTTGCAGATTTTGAGATATATTTTTCCTTTGGGTGCACAGAAATGTACGTGTTAAACAGAAATGTACGTCCACAGAAATGTACGTTGTTGTTATTTTACTAAAATATAGATTTATTTTACGAGACTTATAAAAATTCACAGAGATTTGACCATCTTTTTTAAAAGATTTTAAAGTTTGAAAGTATGCAGTTTTAAAGATTTATAGATTTGATTATTTGAAAATTGAAGTTGAAGCAAAAAAATCATTATATTCATATAAAATTACACTTTTTTTCGTAAAACATTTAGGCCGTTTCAAATATTTTTCCAAGTTTAACATTTCAAAAGGGCCAAGCATTCAATATTACGCCCTTTTGAAATGTTAGTCTTGATTTAAAAAAAATAAATATTGTTTTTGAAAAGATCGGAAATTTCACGAATTTTTCATATTTTAACATTGTTAATCGGACCATTAGTTGCTGAGATATCGACATTAGAAAATGGTGAGTTGTTTGAGTGAGACTTAGAAAACATCAATTTTCCTGTTTTTAAATCATTGCATGACAATAACTCAGCAACTAAGGGTCGTATCAAGAAAGTTCAAAAAAGCAAAATACATAGAATTTTCGAAGCTATTTTTAAATGTTTGTACCCAATCTTTGGTCCATTATTGAGAGTAGAAAAATAATTCTATTTTATCAAATAAATTCCATTGCTGTTCCGACGATCGAATGATGTAAAAAGATTTATTTAGACATACAGTTCGGGTGTACAAAATTTCCCCAGAATAAACCATTCCACACATTT